>NW_001889941.1:0-96869 GCF_000143565.1 Laccaria bicolor S238N-H82 | reverse complement strand
TGAGATCATGAAGAATTCAGGGTTGTGTGCTAAACATATTCAAGTCCAAGAAAGAATAGAATCCTTTGGATACCTAAGGAGTCACATGACCTGTATATGAGTCATCAGATAGAGTAGTAGGGCACAGTCACACAGATAATCACCAGTCACAGTTAACATCAATAAGAACAATTGAAGAACAGTTAGCTGTTTGCAGTTAGTAGTCAGCATTATCATCAATAACCATCTGTAGTCTGTGCATAGCTTACATTCAAATACTTACCTATTAGCATCCCAATTACCATCACATCAGGATCAATCTTGTACATCTGATCAAGCCAGTCATACCGTCAGAGGTAGAATTGATAAGAACAATAGGTTGTTGCAGTCAGCGGTTACCATGATTCATTTAGCAGTTAGCAGTCAGCATTATGAATAACTATGTATACTTGGTGCATAGCTTACCTTTATCTACTTACCCATAAGCATTAGCAAAGCTATTGATTGCCACTACATCAGGATCAACTTTGGACATCTGATCAGAATAGTCAGCTGTACTGTCACAGTTAGCATTAATGAGAATAGTTAGTTGTTAGCAGTCAGCAGTTAGCATTATTATTATTCATTATCTGTACCCAGTGCATCACTTACCTTCGAAAATTTACCAGTTAGCATCAGCAAAGCAATTGATGACCACCCATGTTAGGATCAATGTTGTACATCTGATCACAATAGCCAGTCATACTGTCATAGTGAACATTAATAAGAACATCTAGTTGTTAGCAGTCAGTGGTTAGCATTATTGTCAATAAGAACACTATCAGCAGTTAGCAGTCAGCATTATAAATAATGATCAGGTCACACTGTCACAGTTAGGATTAATAAGAACAATTAGTTGTTAGCAGTCAGCAGCTAATCGTGCAAGGGTGGAAGAAGGTCCGTAATCTTGAATAGAAATGAAAGATAATAGGCAAAAACAGGGTTGCCTCGATGTGAGGGCAACCCACGAGAAATGTATTTCACGGCCTCGATGTCCTGATCCTCTACGTTACAAACGGACGAGATGAAGAAGAAAAGAGGGAGCAGGAGGGTGGGTGAATGCAAGATACCGCTACCTCAGAAGGATGGGGTAGGAGGAAGAGAGAGGAAAGTTCGACTCTGCTCAACCTGAAACGCTGGTCTCAGAGACCAGGAATATCTCGGGGAGAGGAGATGTGTTACGTCCCCTAGGCACCCATGCGCCCGATTAGACTACAGTAAAAATAATTCTAAACTCGACTAATCGTGCAAGGGTGGAAGAAGGTCCGTAATCTTGAATAGAAATGAAAGATAATAGGCAAAAACAGGGTTGCCTCGATGTGAGGGCAACCCGCAAGAAATGTATTTCACGGCCTCGATGTCCTATTACCTATAAATGTGAGTGAGGGAAAGGGAAGGGGGGGAGATTATATAAGTGTCTTTTGAAAAAGGAAGAAAGAAGTTGAGTGGAGTGGAGTGGAGTGATGTTTGTAAGAGGCCGGGATAAAAATCTGAGGCAGTACAAGTCAGAGAAAATAGTCCAATGTTAAATGAAAAAAGTGAAAAGATCAAATGTTTGTAGCTGGTTGGTGGGCAGGGTGCCCAAATAACATAGCTTGGAGAAGAACAGGATTCTTTCTGATGTAGATCTGAAAGGTATCCGATGCCCATCGTCCAATGGCTTGAATGATGTTGGGAGGTACACCAGCTTCAGCAAGAGAAGTGGCACCTCCAGCACGCATAGATTGGCCTGCAATATCGGCAGGGAAGAAACGACGGAGTCGTTTCATGAACCAGGAGCGGGTCGGCACACTGCCAGACTCACGCAACCAAAGTTCAGGTTTTAACGGATGAAGGGTGTCTCGTGATTGTAAATATGAGGTGAAAAATGAGTATGGGTCGGTTGGGAGGTTTGTCTTTTCGATGATAATCAAGTTTCCTTCATAGAAGCGGTCGGCCTTGTGGCCAGGCAGCCAAAATGAGTAGGATTTCTCAGTGATATCAACAGTGTGCCAGAGGATAACTTTCCGATAATTGCGCTGTGCAGCTTTGTCTGGGAAGGTAATCTCTCCAAGACGCATGAGGCCATGGAAACCTGTCTCTAGCATTGAGAGGAATAGCTTGTCATCATGACAAGTGGAAGACCCTATGGCAGAGATGACAGTTTGCAGATCAGTGGTTGACAGTGGGCGTTTTCATTTTACAGGAGTTCCAAAGCGGCATTGACATCCTGTCATAGTACGTGACACAAGCATAGAGTTGCGGGTTTTCCTCACATCTGGGAAGAAAGGTTCAAGCTGATTGCAGATCCCGGATAGATAAGAATTGACGGAAGAGGGTTTGATATGTGATGACATGTAGACAGCATAAAAGCTGAGAGTTTGTTCAGTGGGTGTGATATCGAACTTGTGGATTTTGCAGAACATGAGATATGAGTTCAGGGCTGATGTGTATGTGATGTGAGAAGAGTTGTCAATGGACATCCCCAATGCAATTGACCGTTCATGAACTAGACGATCAAGAGTCCATGGTTCACGCTGGGGTTGGCGAGAACCACATGAAATAGAAATCATTTATTAATTACCCCCAGCGTAGGTGATCGAGGGGGCTGCAGATAAAGGTAACAATGCGTAACATCGGAAGAGGTGGGTCGAGACATATCAGGGATGAAATTACTGGGAGGACGGGCACTCAGGTCCTTTGTGGCCACCCTTGGAGCACTTGTTGCAAACATGGAGTCGACGACACTGGCTGCCATCAAGCAAGCACAGCCCCTCATTCCATCGGTTGCATGCCTCCTGTTTCTTGCGTGAAGTCGAGGGTACCTTTGAGATAGGTAAGCGTTGCACAACAGCTGCACCAATGGAATCCATGTGTGCGGTTCTAAGATCGGCAAATTTGTCGAAATGAGTGAGCTCGAGATCACGTCGGCTGCCGACACGACGGCGAACAGCCTTGTCGAAAAGAATAACTTGGTCATGGAACAGGATATCAGTTGCTGCAAAAAGTGCGATGATGTACTCAGCATAGTCGGCCAGTTCTCCCGCACGATGAGGGAAAGCCATTGACGTTGCGCGAGATGCTCTATTCCAAGCAATTGTCCACTCCCCCGCACTTGAAACAATTTTGGTTGGGGCAACGGTTCCAAATTTGATATCGAGATCACTGATTGACTCAATGCGCTCATCGTTATTGGATGTCAAGTAATAACCTGTAAGTACTGTGTCAAGGTTGACAGCGCGACCCGCAAGAATGTTCGTCCATTCGGAGTCTGGGAATTCAGGGCATGTGGGTGAGTTGATGAGGGATCGCTTCGTGCCCTTAGGGTCGACTGAATACAGTTTGAGGAGGTCGAGTGAAGCTGTGAGGGAAGGGGATAAAGTGACCGAATGTATGAAATCTGAGACAACCCATGGGTATTGAGACTCATCAGGTTTTGCACGTTTCGTTGGGCGAGACAGTTCCTCCTCATCAAATTGCTCTTCAACAGGTGATTTTGAATGTTGCCTATTGCCGCGGCGTTCGGCTTCGGAAAGGTGGTGTTCGTGGTTTTCAAGGATGACGATATAGCGCGCAAAGGCCTCTTCGACTCCTGTCGGGTCTGCTGGTAATGCGTCGGTGAGTGTGGTGTAGATTCGGCTAAGTGCTGTGGCTTTTGAGATGTTTGAGGCACGAAAGTCTTCGATTGGCTTGTTGCAAGCAGCAAGGGCAGCGATAGAAACTGGGGCATTCCCAAGCGTTCGAACTCGACTTTGCCCAGATTCCGGTGACAAGGATCAGCGATTACCAGAACCTTGTTCACCAGAAGTTGTTCCTGGATGCTGTTGATCACTCGCACCATTGTTACCACCTTGAGTAGTGTCGTTGTTACCACCAGAAATAGGAGTTTCAAGAGGAGTAGGAGTTGCATCAACGACATTGCCAGTAGACATGAAATGAAATGATGAGGATTTGATCCGATGCAACTAAGAGTTGTAATATGAATGCAAGATACCGCTACCTCAGAAGGATGGGGTAGGAGGAAGAGAGAGGAAAGTTCGACTCTGCTCAACCTGAAACACTGGTCTCAGAGACCAGGAATATCTCGGGGAGAGGAGATGTGTTACGTCCCCTAGGCACCCGTGCGCCCGATTAGACTACAGTAAAAATAATTCTAAACTCGATTAATTTAGCAGTTAGCATTATTATTTTACCAGTTAGCAGTCAGCATTATGAATAATTATCTGTACTGGGTGCATAGCTTACCTTTATCTACTTTCCCACTATCATCAGCAAAGCAATTGATTGCCAATTACATTGTACATCTGATCAGGATAGTCAGTTATACTGTCACAGTTTGCATTAATAAGAACAGTTAGTTGTTAGCAGTCAGCAGTTAGCATTATTATTACCTATTATCTGTATTAGAATAGCTAGTCATACTGTTACAGTTGGCATTGATAAGAACAGTTAGTTGTTAGCAGTCAGCATTGTTATTATTCATTATCTGTACCCTGTGCATCACTTACCTTCAAAAGTTACCAATTAGCATCAGCGAAATCAATTACCACCCATGTTAGGATCAACCTTGTACATCTGATCAGGATAGCCAGTCATACTGTCATTAATGAGAACATTTAGTTGTTAGCAGTCAGCAGTTAGCATTATTGATAAGAACTTTTAATTATTTGCAGTTAGCAGTCAGCATTATGGATAATTATCTGTATCCAGTGCATAGCTTACTTACCCATTAGCATCAGTCTAGCATCCTTCCTAAAATGTTCATCTACAATAGTCATCACTAAGCACAACAATTAGTATATCACATATTAATTTCCATTATCAATAATCATCCAGACTTGAACACTGAGAGCTAATGAAGCTGGTCTATTGATACCTTGTTGGCTGGAAGTCTCCCTGCCACCCCTTTCTCTAACTTTACTATAGGTACCAAAGTTTACTACACCAGTGAACAGCTGCATTCTTTTTTGAACAATTTAAATTTTACCCCATGTAATGAGATTTCTTTCTCAATGTGTTTCCTAGGCAAATGCAAAGTTTTTTTTTTTTGATCATTCACTATACTTTCACATGGCCACACCAGGCTTATTATGAATGGAAAATACTGTGTTCATTTTGAAGCAAATGGAAGCATTACATCTTAAATGTGACCAAAATATCTCTTTCATGTGTCACTGAGGCAAATTTGAAGAATATTTTATATATAATCAAAATGTTACCATCACTTCAATGATGCTCAGATAATAAATTTCCCCAGCATGTGCATGTCACCCACATCTTGCCTGCATGATGGGTACAGTTCTTCTGTGGCTTTTCAATTTGCCTCTTGATTATAACAAAATTGCTCACGAGATGGTTCTGGCAAGAAAGGTACAAAATTATACATTCAAAATAGCACTAGGGCCTTTTACACAGTGTTTAGTATTGCATTTAGGAGGTTTAGAGCTATCTGGTGGCTCTGATATTTAAGCAACTTAAGACATGGCTTGGGCTGGCTCAGGCTGGCTCTGGGCTGGGAGCTGTTTAGTGGCTCGGCTCGCCCAAAAACAGTGGCTCACCCTGGTGGCCCACAGCCCTGGGCTGGGCTGTTGGCATCACTATATATTGGTGTACTATGTCCCACTATTAATTTCCCACATCTAGTTGGGGAGGCCCAGCAGTATTCCTGCCACAGTGCTATGCTGACATTCAAAAAAGAAGCTGCTTTGCTCAGAGGCACTAAACTTTCCACCATGGATAGTGGGCAATTTCAGCATGTATGTCAATTCAGCTTGAGGCCCATCTGCATTTCCTAATCCAGTCTTGCTAGGATGACTCTAAGGAGAGTGCCAGGTTTAAAAGTCACCTAACTGCTCGTGATAAGGGTTGTGTTGTGTGTATGGCACAAAACCAGGATGATGATTTGATGTACCTGTATATGAGGTTGATTCTGAGATGTTTATTGGGACCCACATATTTCCTTTGCAGTATTATGATTTGGTGTGTCACTTCCATCTTGTCTGCAGTAGTCTCACTAATATTTTGCTCAGTGGGAGAGAAGAGGGTATTCACAAATTGCTGTTGACCCATACTCAGTTGCTGGTGCTTTTACAAGTGGCCCTAATCACGAGAACACTGACACACACCATATGAACTCAATTTACAATGGATTATTGCTTTGCACAGGGGAGAAACCGTGATTTGTCCATTGAGTAAATCACTGGGCATATGTTGATTGGAGGCATTATTGCTCAATGATTTTCTTCACATTTATTCAATAGGTTATATTCAAAAATAAAGCTGAGATAAAAAGACACTATAGATGGTAGTCCCATGTAAAATATGCCCATTAGTAACAATCTAAATGAAACTGATGAATTTACTTAAAATGTGTCTTGAAATATTGGGCATATTCTGGATACATTTAATAATATCTGGGTACATTGAAATCAAATATTGAATGAGCTGCTGGGGAAAAATTGATGCACATTTTACCAATAGTTCTCATGTGGTCCTTTGTGTACATCCTAATTGCAGTTGATGTTCAATGTTGGGCATATTTTGACTTTACCCACCTGACAAATATGAAGTAAATTATCAAGCAATAATGCCTCCAATCAACATATGCTCAGGATTTACACATTGGACAAATCACTGTTTTTCCCCTGTGTTGTGTCAAACACCATATTCAATTTGGTGCACACCTATTTTCCATTCATCTAGAAGTAAGGTCCTATATGCTCATTTCTTATTCACATGCTCAATTCACTCTAATAGACTCATGTTGTCACCTCTTTCCATCCTCATGCCAGGTATCAATGGATTGACCATAATGCAGCCATGGTTGAATGGCAATACATATTATCCACCTCCCCATAGCACTCTGCTCAAGGATCACTTCAAGTCCTCAATTGCCAGATGGATGTTAGCTGGCTCAGAGTATGAGGAGGATGATGACTTACTGGAGGATGAGGATGAGATATCAGATGTGGAGATGATGTAGCACTGCTGTGGGATGGGGCTAAGGGCTTGACAGTCCTGAACATACTGGTGCTGGTCAGGGATGTTGATGCTGGCTTGTTTTCAGAGTTGTAACATAATACTTGTTACTTGGATGATTTGGTGATCTGTGCTACTCCTGGCAAGGGGGTGGTGGAACATGGATCCCAAACACTAGCTGGGAGGGGGGGGTCCGGCCGAAGGCCAAAAAAAAAAATAGTGACCTGGTCTCAAGGTGGTGGCAGGATGTGGAGAAACTACCAAAGGTCCCTTCCCAAAGATTCAGACCTCTCCAAATTCAAAATTTGAGGTCCGAAAGTGTTCTAAGGGTGCAGAAGGGGGTACATTTCGTTGTTCTGGTGGCTGTGTAGAAACACATGGAATGCTCAAGTGCCAAGACTTTGAGTACTGGCCCTGACGATATATGAAAGGTAATCTGAATTGTAAAAGTCACAGGTTTTCCTGTAATTGTCATGTATGTTCCTCCATGCAAAGACTTGCAGCATCTTTGGCTGTGGTTTAAAAAATAGTGAGTTGATAGGTAGGTAGGCTGGGGCTGTAGGTACAGAATTTTTGAGAATCCGAGACCATAGGTCAAAAAAAAAACACAGAATAAAACATCGGAACTCGGAAAACATACCTTATATAGTAGGAGGAGGGGGGGAGGTCAGCCAAATCCATGAAAAAAAAATAGCAAGTGTTGGTACACTTTCCACGTTCCGCCACCCCCTTGACTCCTGGCAAATTATACTAAACTGAAAATAGAAGAATTTAACATCACCTGTATTCTCTCCCTGCTAGTCCTTCAGGCTAGGCATCACTTGGAGAATTTAGGGCACAGGGAGAGGTCTATTTCTGTACATCCCTTGTGTTGATGTTCAACCCTACCATTTAACCATCAGGGAAAGCCTCAAGCGGAAAAGGATCTGTTGTAAGTAAAATAAAAATACAATAATAATGAAGAAAACCGAAGAAATTTAAAGAGAATGTGTACGATCTGAACAAAAATTCCGAGTCCTGGTCCTGAAAGTTGCTGCGTCGGGAATTGATGTCATCAGCGCTAGTAGATAGAGCACAGCCACCGGCTGTCTTGCAATTCCCTCACAAAATACATCGTGTCACGTACTCTCAACTTTTAGAAAAAGGATCTGATAGAGTAGAGAAAGAAAAGGAAAGACAAAAAGTAATAAAAGTCCAACCTTGAAACAAAGAGGGCGTCGTGAATGGAGCTTGACGCACTACCACACGTTCGAGAAAGTATCACTCCGCTCGCTAATTGTTCGCTTCTCAATATAAAATATCATTCAATATCATATATCATCCTCTGGTCCATCCTCAATCATCTTCGCGTAGTCCTCGTAGCTTGCAAATGTAGGTAGTGACTTCAGCTTCTTCCTTTTCTCGCCTCTCGTCTCTTCCCTCTTCCGTTTTTGACCACCACCAACTGTGCCCTCTGCTATCCCACCCCATTCCTGCTCCTCATCTTCACCAACATCAGAGCCATCGTATTCGATAAGGTCATCGGGCACGTCTCCATCCAGTGAGATAAGATCTTCGTTATCCGAGGCCTCCACTAGTGATAGGGCGTCGGAGTTGTCATCTTCGTCGTCTTCCACTTCGCTACCTTCTTCTCCGCTACCTAAGTCGAGATCCAGATCGTCGTCGCTGTCGTCTTCCATAAGGTCGTCATCCTCTCCTGCAGCCTTGGGCATGGATTTTTGCATAGCCTACACGAGATTCAGCCCAAAATTTCAAAAGATGAGCGGGACAGTTAGTTACCTTCCAGATCTCAGCTTCGTCTTCGTCACTATCGTCTTCGTCTTCGTCTTCGTCCTCGTCCTCATTCGCGCCCTGTATAAGCAACTCTCCTTCATCCTCCTCGTCGGCTTCATTCGCGCTGACTTCTTCCAGGTCTTCCTCCTCCTCCTCCTCCTCCTCCTCCTCCCCGCTCGACTCCTCGTCTTGATCTTTCCGTTTTCCAACTTTGGCAGCTTTCGCCTTCTCTTTCTCGCTCTTCCTCGAGAAATAGTCATAGAAAAATAACTGTTCAAAATCAACGCGGAGCAATTAGGCACCGTCTCGAAGGGTAAAACAGAGACTAACCTGATCCACGGGAATATTAGACCTCTTCTGCCTCAAAAATGCCGCTTCGTTCATCCGGGCCGCATCATCCACCTCGCCCTTCATCAGCTTCACACCCTCGACTCCACTAGCCGCAGGTTGCATAGCACTGGCACCCTTGCCCCCCGTCACACCACCTTCACTAGCCTTCGGTTTCTTGGGATTCTTGTATACGAATCGGTCGAGGAAGTGCGAGAGTGTGTTTTGTGAGAGGTCCGCGCTGGCTGTGAGAGGTTGACAAGATAAGAGTTGTTGGGCGTGTAGTGATATCGCAGGGTGGTAGTGGTTCAGTAGCGGGGTCTATAGAAATATGATCAGGCTCGGGTTGATTCGACGAGAAAAGAAAGGTACGAACGAGTTCCCACAAAGGCGAGGACGAGGCATGTGCGTACTGGGGATCACGTTTGCGAGCGTCATATGACTCGCCTTCTGCTTTGGCGGGGCTGTTGATCATGGCGCGTAAGCCAGGTATACTGCTAAATAGCTAGGAAATGGAAAGACAAATGATCAACTATTTCTCTATCTCAAAAAAGGCACTGACCTCTCCAAGCAAGAACAACCCTCCGGCTACAAACTCGGTAGCACCTCCACCACCACTAACCAATACTTGCACGAACCGTCTGATAAGGGCTTTGACTCTTTCGCCACCGCCCACGCCAGCATCGGCCTTGACAGACTTGAAGAAAAGATTCAAGTACATGGCCTGTTTTGACGATGTCGCAAGCCGCGAGTCGTGGAGGGAGTTGTATAGAGTGCGATAATACCGGTCAACGATAGACTTGGCGGTTGACGATGTAGATGGTGCAGATGCGGTAGATGTTAGTGAGGCACTGATTTGCTGGATCAACACAAGCGCCTGGAGGGAGATGTTGAAGGTTGAAGTGTGCGTTATGAGGAATAGGGTGTCGATATGTTTTTGAACACTATCAAGAAGCGTCAGCACGTTGAGCTCAATGGAAACAGGACAGGGAAATGGAATCGCACCCCGAGTCTCCAGCATCAATCTTTGCGAACGGGAGTGCACGGTTCACACCCGTCAAAATGGCGGAAATCAATTTCGAGTGCGCATCTTCAACCTCAGTGAACCCGGCCGCCCCTTTAACCTCGTTTACCTTGCCCTTTCCCTTTCCCTTGCCTTTTCCCTTACCCCCATCCCTGATCCTTCCACCCTTGTCCGTCTTGAACTCCTTGTTTTCGATGGCCTCCTCCTCGGCGTCCTTGACGTCATCGCTCCCACTAGCACCTTCACCCAACAGTTCTTTAAACAACTCAAAGTAAACGTCGACAAGCTTGAGGGCAACTTCACGATCTCCCGGAGACAGGACGATCTGGTTGAACGTGATCGTAGCGTAGTATCGTGCGTGGGCGTTGCCTCCTCCTGGTTTCTTGTCAGTACCAGAGTTGGCGGGCTTTGGCTTTGACTTTGAAGGTTCCGATTCGTTGAATCGAATGTGTTTGTTCGCTGGCGTTGAAGAGGGAGCCACAGCTGCGGGTGCTGACGGTGGTCGCAAAACGAGGGCCATAATTTCCCGCACGATGACGGTTTTCATGGCCGGATGCGTTTGCAAGACTTGAAGTAAGAGGTGGGAGGCGCGTGCGCAAAGGGGCTTGTCAGTATCTCCCTGGAGAACTCGGTCAGTGGCAAAAGGTGCAGGCTTGAGAAGACACCCACGAGCTTGTTGACTAGTAAACGAAGGAGATTCTGTTCTTGCTCAGGCTTTTCTCTTAATAACGTAGAAATTAGGTTCAACGATTGAGTCCGAACGTAATTGAGGGGATCCAAAGAGAGGGTCTACCGCATTCCACATAAGAAATGCTCATCCGAGAATAAATTCACTCACCTCAAGGACTTGCAAAATGGAGAAAAAGTACTTCTTTAGCCAATCCTCAAAGTACCAAACTAGGAGATGTTGGTCCGTTACCGATGGGTGAAGAAGAGGCTGATCCCGAAAGTATCTAATATAGATCCATCAGTCGACGAAATAGTAACGTATAGAGACGGTACGCACTTGAGTTTACGATTCGGAGCACCACCACCAATCCACCAATCGACGACGCAACGCAAAGCTTTGAGGCTTTCCTCCCTTCCACCCTTGCCTTTGCCCCTCTCGGCCATTCCCTTCAGCGTCTCCAAGGACTTCGTATTATGCAAGGGGCTGCTCTGCACCAACAGCGTTAACGCGCTTAGCCTGTCGGATAGAGTACCGGACTGGATTATCTTCGACAAGAAGCTCGCTTCTGACGCGGAAGAGTTTGACGAAGAAGACGTTTGGAAGGTACGGATGTCTGCTTCGTGCAGGGACTCAGCTTTGGACGTCAAAGACGTCAGCTGGGCCGGCGTTATGGTCGGAGTGGTGGGCAAAGGACTTAGTGCAGGCACTGAGAGGTACCATTGTGAGCTGGGGGGGAAAACAAAGGTTGATTTGTTTGTGAAGGTGAGTTTGGTGGGCAAGGTGGGTTTTGGCGGCTCTTTGACTGGATTAGACTTCGCAATGGGTCGAGGTGGAGGAGCTGTTTCTGGCTTCGTTTTTTTACTCTCCTTTTGCTTTTTCGACTGACGGGGATCAGTCTTCCCAGATGCTTGGTGTGCATCGGATTTTGCCCTCAGTTTCTTGTTCGATTGGTCCTTCGATTTAAATATCAGCTGGACGTCGTGAGGTGTATTTTGGTCCAGGTTGAGTTCCTTCAAGAACTTCGAAACGTCCTTGGAAAGTGCGGGCTAAAAAAAGATATATCATGAGCTTTGAAAGAAGAACGGGAGGCTCACGTCTTCACTCGAGGACCCAGGATCGCCATTGAGAACTTCCAAATCTCCCTGGTCCCGACCAGGTGCCAATTTTTTGGGTCTTGATAGATTTTTAGTCGTCGAAAGACCGCCGCCCTTTTCTTTGCGAAGGCGCGCCATTGAAGAGAGCGCAAAAGCAAAATTATCGCACGTGACGCTTTCAGATTCTTCCCATCAGCAAAAACCCGTGACTATTTTGATCACCTTGGATTCAGTTGCTACTAGTACCAGACGACAAGGATCAAAAGGGCTCGCAATGTCCTTACAATGAGTGCAATCAGTTATCACCGCTTACATCGCTGAGGGATATTTGACAAGATACATTGTCATAGTACAGTAGCAGCATTGTAATGTCACACAATAATTGCACGCATTGCCAAATGCAACTTGCAAGCCAATTACAAGTGGATTTGTATGAAGATAGAATGTCGCCACAATCATCAATTGGGATATGCATATGTACAGGAAGATTCATTTAAATATGGTTGCAGCCTGCACGGTACTAAATAGCCTACGCTTCTCGTGATGCGCCCACATTTGTGCCGCCAAAGATGGTAACGATATCGTCATCTCCCTCGTCACTCTTGTAGATTCAAAACGTTCCTTGGATAAGGTAGTTAAATAAGCGATTGTATTAGAGTGAATTAACAACGCACATTGAAAGCGACGGATGCAATCACTAGAGTGGGGGAACTTGAGAACACATTCATAAAGGAGTGGAGCGGGAGGATCACCTCGTGACGTTCAGAGCAATTGCACTGAATACCAGTATCTTGCGAGTATCAGTCGATGGTCTAAAATTGCGTTGTCAGTGAAAGCTACGGAAATGGTGTGAATCCACGTACCTCGAAATTGCATTACCCATCCTATCGCCCATGGACAACTTCCTCAACATCGAAATGGAGGCCCCATGTCACCACCTCCAAATACCCCCACGCCCGGCACTCTCCCGACGTCACCTTCCTTCGTCGTCATCCAAAGGTCACGTCGCACTCTCCAATACTCACCGCCCACCGCATACTCATGTGTCGTCGGGGGATTCTGGAATTGACGAATTTGTTGCGCTTTTGGTAAGAAGATTCTGCCATAGTATGCAATGTGTCGATGTCAATGTCATCATGAGTGAGTTTGTGCTGGCCAAGCACATACCCAATCATGAAGACATTGCGCGGGGGGAGGGGAGGGGAGAGCGTGAAGTTGGACGTTGAGGGAAAAGTTCACAGGTCCAAAATTTTCCGAATTTGGACGTTCAACATCGACAGGAAAGGCGGAGGGCTGACGAGATGTCGAGGAGGCGGCGCAATCCTGAGAGGAAGCTGAGCCTAGAGAGACAGTAGCTCCGTTGAGCGCCGCCGTACAGTGAGACGTTACGAGGCTGGGTGGTTGAGGGTTGAGCGAGGTGGAATGGGAAAAGGCGGCGCCACCGTGTTGGTTGGATCCGATCCTTCCCGTGACTCTGACATGTTGAAAAACGCTTAAGTCCCATAAAGTAGCAAAGGAATGGTAAGGCGCGGGTGACATAGTTGCAACATCTACAAGCCATTTCGGCTATGGTGAAGAGATTGTAAACCTGTTGTAACGCGTGTTACATATTGTAACGTCTCCCTCGGATTTCACCGACTTACAATGTCTACCAGTTCCCAGGGTTTTTGCTGATGCCCTTCAGCCTTCTTTCAAGTTTTAAATGTTCACTGGTGAGCTCTAGGTTCGGGTTTTCTAGAAGGCCTTTTCCCATCTTACTGATACAACCGTGCGTGCCCTTGGGGAAGCGTCGCGCAGTGAATAAAGTGTTGTTGCTTCGGACGCTCATTCGAAGCCTTTATCACAGGTAACATTAATGAACTTCGGCTCACTTCTAGGAGTCCCAAGCCAGATAGATGACCCATTGGTTTTGGCTTAGGAAGACAGGCCACTAGCTGCCCTGATTTCAACATTTTTAACATGATCCCTTCCGGTCTAGGATCTCCGTAGCCTCTCGAGATCTCTAGGGGCAAAAGTACCCTAACGCGTTCCACTCTGCCATGGTTCTGGTGGGTTGGAGGAATCAGTCGCGGCTTCTACGCCTGACGTCAGTTGAGCTCTTATCCCTGCTATTGGATTTCTTAACGATTCATCTCCAGTTGCGGTTCTTTCCTTTGCCCGTTTCTTATCTCCAATTTCCCGGACGAACAAGCTCAAAGCCGCCTTGTGTGCGTAAGAGGACAAGGGGGCCGTGCCAAAAGATTTCATGATGGTGACACAGAGATTCACGATGAGTGTGTGGCTCTCGTTGCCGACTTCAATCGAAGCACCTGTAGGTCTTGAACAAGTGGTGTTATCGATCAGGATGCGATGCTGGTGAGTCTATTTAGTACGGACGGTTTACCCTAGCATGCGTAGTACAACAGGTGAAGATAAATAAATGTGTGTTGCGAGAGGGAAGGAATGCATAACATATCAGTATCAGTATCGTAGGTCACGGTAATAGTCCCGGCTATTGTGCACGAAAAGTCATAGTCAACCAAGCGAAAGTTGCAGTGAGACGGAAACGAAGAAATTGAGAGGTTGTGAATCGTCCGACGTTCCGAGGACCCAAATCATTCATATGACAACGCATCTCCGCTGCTTCACGATCTTGCCCCATTTTCCCTTCAGGCTCTCCTTCAACGCCAGGTTGAAGACCTCTTGCACGCCAGCACCCGTCTTGGCTGAACATTCAACATACTTTGCCCCAATTTCACGCGCAACGGCGGCTCCTTGTTCAGAAGTAACAGGAACTTGACCCTGGGCACCCAGCATCCGCCGAGTTTGTTCATCGCGTCTCAGATCGGTTTTGGTACCAACGAGAATTAATGGTGTGCCTTCGCAGAAGTGGGCCACTTCAGGATACCACTAGAAAAGAGTTAATGATGATTGAGCGGCTCTAACACCGAAAAGCAGACGTACCTTATCCTGCACGTTCGCAAGACTAGTTGGAAAATCGATGGAGAACACGATGAGGATGATGTGTGACTCGGTATAACTGAGCGGCCGCAGTCTGTCGTACTCTTCCTGTCCTGCTGTATCCCAAAGAGCCAGCTCAATTTCTTTGCCTTCGTATTTGACCTGAGTTATGTAGTTTTCGAAGACGGTAGGTATATAGGCCTGGAAATCTCAGGATGATGGGTTGGGTCATGGCGTTAGAAGGGGTGATGGTGTGAGCGTACCTCTGGAAACCGGTTTTCTGCATAAACAATGAGGAGACAAGTTTTGCCGCAACCACCGTCGCCCACGACGACAAGCTTGCGTTTCAAGTCTGGTCTGCGAGCAACGGAATCCATCGAGGTGGTGGGTATAAAGAAAGGATGTGGTGGAACAACGTTTGTCACGTGGTCGTTAACACGGCTGAAATGCCCACAACGACGCGCACAATATTCTGGCCCGTCGATCTACCTCGCGACGTCTCTGACGGATTTTGTTATGGTTGGTCGGCTGCGACCAAGGTTTGTGTTGCGGGTGTCTTGGACGTTGACACCGAGGACGACGCTCGAGACGTTGTGAGCAGTCTCGACGGAGTTCTGGTCGAGAGTTGTGGTAGCCAAGTCGTCGTCTTGGGAAAGAGCGCAGAGCTGCTGGGCAACACCATCTTTTATCATCGCCACCGTTCAGATTCCCTCCGTTTCTACCACTTGCACCCCGATGACCACGAGGAACACAATCCCTCCCCATACCTTGCTCTATCCCAGCACGATTTCACTCACCGACCCCTACGTCGTAACGACGGATTGGATGACACCTCCATCAACCAATTCAATTCTGCAATGCTTATCGAATCACTCATCTCACCACGCTCGTCCAAGAAACTCGTTCCAAGGACAGCATCCATCCTCTTTGTCGTTGCGTCCATCCTAGCACGGCCCATGCTCCTCCTGATGCGATGCATCGCACCTATCCGAGCGGTCTATCTGCCCTCTTTTCTCCGAGCCTCTGCCCTCGTGCAACAGCTGGATGTCCGCGCTGAGCAAGCCCAGTTCTTCGTCTCCCAGATTGGGTCACTTCAGCGGCGGGACACAATAGATATTGCCTCGTATGCCTCAAGATATACCAAGTGCGTAACTCGCCCGAATTCTCCTCCAGTTACTTACATATGCGACCAACAGCTTCTTCAACACCGTGTGGCTCGTCCTCAACGACGTCACCATCGGTATTGCTTTGGGAACCTTTCTATCAGAGAACCACCATGCCCTCGCACATATTATAAACACCTACGCTGAGCGTTTCCTCGTCGAAGAAATCAAATGGTCTCTGATTTGGCTGGACTCCTGGCCCGCAGGTCTGAAACTGAACACAGAGCTCAGCAGATTCTACTCTCACACGTTTATCGGGCTTGTCGATATTTTTGCACGTGTGTATCCAGTTCTCAGCGTTGCATCTGTAATGAACTTATGGCAGGACCATAGACCTGCTAACAAACCACATACAACCACATACGCCCGTCTTGATTACCATCCTCGGATACGCAAGCATCTTTGGCGGTATAACGCTGGCCATCTCACTCCTCATGGACGTCCTGGCGGTACTTTTGACCCCGCACATTTTCATATGTTATTTCCTTGCGCGAGCCGTGTATGCGCGTGTTGGAGGTACATTGGGGAGTTTATGGGCCCTGTTTAGGGGAAAGCGCTATAATGTCCTCCGCAATCGCATGGATTCTTGGGAATACGACCTTGACCAATTGCTGTTTGGTACCGTGCTATTCACGCTGCTGGCGTTTTTATTCCCGACGGTGTTGGTCTATTACGCGCTCTTTGCTGTAGTAAGCAGGACATGGATTTCTTTTTCTTTTTCTATCCTGTTCTGATATGATGCGCAGCTGCGACTGATCACACTGCTCATTCAAGCAAGTATGGAAACCCTGTTGGCGTTTATGAACCATTTCCCATTGTTTGCGCTTATGCTTAGGATGAAGGATCCTTGGCGGCTTCCTGGTTTGTCCACCTTCTCCTTTGCCCAACGAACGGCTTACATGGTTTTTATCCAGGTGGAGTGTACTTTTTATTTGTCCCTTCTACACAAAGGGGATCACCATCACGGCTTATTCTTAAGGTGTGTTATAGTAGATAAAGAAAATTCTAAGAAATAATGACCTTTTCAATTTCTAGAACCAGCCTGCACGCCTATCATCCATTTTCTTTCAATACAGTGTGTTCTCCTCCTTTCTCCTCATTTCAATGTCACAAACCTCATCTCTGTCGCTTCAAAGTCAAATTGTGGGCTCGGCTTGCACGCCATTATAACCCACTCCGATTATTATACAGTGTCCTGAGTGGCAGGTATTTGGCGGCCATCCCAAGATATGAGATTCGGTATGGTTATGGTGGGAGAGGTAGAGTGTTTGTAAAAGCAGCCAACCTTGGATAGCAGTGTATCCGAATATCTGAGGTAGGATGGTATAGTGCAAAACTTATGCAATTAAACTGACAAACGGCTTAGAATACAACCAGCTGCTTCCGTGTAATTTCTCCCCATACAAACACGCACCAAAGTCGCACGACACTGCAAAGCGGCACCATGACGGGGTATCCAAGCAATCGCTTCCACACTAGCAAAGTGGCCACCTCTGTGACCACCCCAACCCCAACTGACAAGAAGAATCTGGAGACAGGTGCTCCGGATAAAATAAAGATGCCCAGATAAGCCGCCCACGCTATTGGACCCAAAACGGCGCAAAGGTATACCAGGAGTTCAAGGGGGAGCTTGACGATCGACGACCGTGCTAAGAAACAATTGGTCGTCTCGTCGGATGGAAGGGGGAAAGGGATTGGACGTACGGTAGGACCTAATGATGCACCACAGATCGCGCACTGATCGATCCTGGATGCGGCAACCGTCGGAAGATGGCGGCGTATGTAGAACCCAGTTTATACCAATAAAGTTGATGTGTTCTTGACGGGTGATGATGGAGCTCCAGGTTAACGCTGTGGGACTAGCGCTAGACATTCGCTCGAGGTCCATCCCCTCAAATCGAAGCTTGAGCCAGTAAGACAATATTAGCAACAAGACCTACAAAACAGATAAATAGGCAATCGCCAAGAACTCACAATATCTCCGGGGACCATGATATTCCCCAAGTCGACGGACTCGGTCTTCCGATCCCAATCTGTGGTAAACGTCTGACAAGGGCTGGACGCAGCGTGAAGAAGAGAACTGTATCGAAGCATATATAAACCCCTAATATTCGGCTGACAATCAGGTCAATGGATAAAGCGAGGAAGAAGTTCGCACATAGCGTAGCCTATCATTGCCATGTTGGCGGGCGGATACGTTCTGTAACCGTTTTCGCCGCTCATCCCAGGCCCTACCCACCTCATGCTTGGCCTGAATCGATCGAGAGCGGGGTTCTGAGATAGAGAGATTGGTTCTGTCATTGGAAAAGACAACAGAGGGAAGGTTGAGCAAGGGGTCAATTCCTACTTATAACGGAGCCGGATCCACATGTAACACATTTACCAGCTGAGGAGACGAAGGCTCTGGGAAAGGAGAGGACTTTGTGTCGAAAGGGGTGCATGTGTGTTTTCAAACGAGGGCGAGTGGAAGCTGGAATGTTCGATTGAAGGCATTGGCCGCGACAATGAGGGGAGAGTTCCGTACAGCGATTGCCGATGGCGGCCAGTGGATAATTAGCCTGACGTTTGTTCTGTCCGTCTCGAAAGATGTGATTTGGACCTATTTAAACGGAACAATACCATTTTTCGAGTTCGGCACTCCCACCTTCCTCTAAAATTCGTTCCTTGTTCTTGAGCAGATCCGCATAAGTGCTGTGGCATCTTACGATTAGTAGCTACGTCGGAGAACACGTGAAGGGAAGGAGTGAGCGAGCGACCTCGAAAGACCTGGAGGCCACAAATTATGGTCAAGTTTGCCACAAAAGGGAGGACAAAGAAGTCCTGGCGACCATGGGGCTCCTTCATCTGAAAAAACTGCGCAGTATGATGAGAGGGGATTCGTGCAGTACAGGACAGAGCCTTGTAGAGGTTTCTTTTTTCCAGAGGCGAAGCTCGAGCTGCTCCTAAGTGAAGGTCTCGAGAATGGTACTTGACATCTAATGAAGGCCATCGCGCATGCGGCCGTTAACATTGTTGGAGCCACCCGTCTCTTCGGTGAGTTTGTCGCGCCCTATTGCAGAATAATTACAGGTACATAACAATCAGCTGCGACCGCAACAACACCCCAAGTTTCCAATGTCAGGCTGCGGGCGCGAGCTGCTGATGAATCACAACCTGATTCGATAGGAGGGTTAGGGTGCGAATATTAGATGTCAGAATCAAGTCAGAATGACTGTACATGTGTGCCGTAGTGCAACAACTCCAACTTGCATTAGACGAACATCATGTCTACCCTCGATTCTCTACCACCCGAACTTATCCAGCAAATTTGTGCAGAGGTATGTGTGTTCCAGTCCTTATTGACATACATATCCAACCCTTTCGTTCTTTTCTATAGTTGGGGAACAATGTGACAGAATTGCGCCTCGTTTGCAAGAGGATGAGCCGGATACTCGAATCACACGTTCTCCGATCAATTGCCATCGACATTACGAAGCTTCGACTCGATGTTGGCATATCACAACTCACGACGCTGGCGACGCAGGGCAATCACGCGGCGACAGCCACACATGATCTGCACATCCGGAACCTCTGTCCTCTAAAGGACCCATTTGGTCGCTCGCCTACTTGGGCGAAGCCGCCCACTCCTTACCCTCCTGAGGTGAAGATTGCCGAGGAAAAGATGCACGCCATGCTTCAGGTGGCCGTCGCCTCTTTAAGCAACTTGCGAAGTCTCAGGTGAGTCGCCCATTGATCTTTCCAAGTGCTCCGAGTTAACATCTGCTGCAAGATGGGACATTGGTAGGTGCGATTCAAAGTGGACCCCCAAAGCGGTCATGAATGCCGTCAAAACTCTTCCCCTCCTTGAATCCTTAGAGTTGATTATAGAAAGTTCTGATGCGGCAGACCTCCAGCTACAATGTCTACGTAATCTGCAGAGCATCAAGATATCTGTGCGCAGGAACGATTATTTCATGAAAATCATTGAACCCCTTTCGCTCTTGGTTGCGAAATCGCCAAACCTTCACACCCTTCATTTGGGACCTACGCACCGCCCAGCTGCATCGCTTCATCATCTTTTGATGAATTGCCCTCCAAACCTCGTCTTACCGCTAAAGCATCTGGGTTTGCAGGGATTCTCACTGAAGCTCGACAGCATAACAATTCCTCATCTCCACCGCCTAACGTCCCTGACGCTACACCATTACACGGAGTTTGATCCAGACTTGCATCCAGACGGGATATGGGCGATGTTGAAGACCACCGATGTCCGTCTGAACGGCATTGATGTGACCCGCGTCTCTACCACCCTTCTCGATTATATCTCATCGTACTCGGGATTGAAGAAACTGTGTTTGGCACGTATGGACATTGAGACTCATGAACAATCTGAACTTGCCGCCAACCAATTTTATAACCTTTGTTTAGGCAAGCATACGAGCTCTCTTGAAGAACTCATCGTCACGGCTGATGATGAAGGAGGGTGGTGCCTCGGGGATCAGGCTCTCGCAGTGATCTCGCTATGTAAGAAGTTGAAGATCCTCGAGGGTAGCCTTGTTTCGGCTGCCCTTTATAAACGCGTTGTGAGTTGATGTGTTTTTTCCGATGGTGAGGCTGTGCTCAGGAATGGTGTAGAAGTCGTTGATCGGCGTTACCACCCAACTCCCTCGCATGGAGAAACTGATCGTTCATCCTGCGGACGTGGAGGTCTTCCCTTCGTATGTCGGTGATTACCAATGGATGAACCATTTTGAGCATGTGGAGGAGCTGCTCTCAGATTGCATTAGAGAGTATGAAGTAACTGAGTCTTCCGAACCCGTTCCCTTGATCCTCGTAGGCTCAAGGAAGTTTATGATGACGCCGAGTGAACGTGCTCGAAGCGCTGGTGTAGCGTTGAGGTATCAGTGCGACTCTGATGAGCCTGACGCCGGCGATTGCGATTTTTGAATACTAATAGTAATTGAGGGGAAGGGAATACACTTCAGCAGCAGGTGTATCAAATGTTCTTCTGAAGAATAAATAAACTTCAATGTGTTTCTCTTCTAGTACCTGCCTCCGACATACTATATTAGCCTGAAGTCCGTCACAGGTGACGGTGTATAACAGCGTTGATCATCACTACTAGTAACTCGGTTGCTCAGTGAGATAACTCTCAGCTCGACAAAACATGCACTTGCCATATGCATCATGCTTACGGGATGGAGATCAGTTAGGTTCACTTCTATTTAGCATTGAGGAAACAAAACGAATTTTCATTGGAAGCGCGTAGTGACGAGGGAGAGGTAGAGGTAGAGGTAGAGCCTGAGGTATATTCCGGAGCGGTCCCAATGAGGAACAACCGGTTCCCGATACATAGTGGTAGCGTCTAAATACAACTATGCTACGGAGCACACCACACAGGAGTGCAAATTACAAGATCTTGTATGATTGCTTGTATGTTTATTATGGATTACATCGTGTACTGGTGCGGGTGGGTTGTCGGACGACCACCTTCTATTTCCAATGACTTAGACAGATTTTGGGAACACCTCGACTGTCGAGGCGGACTGCGCTTGTGTGCTGTGAATATCATTTCTACAGCTTGCCACAAAACGAAAGGACCAATGAGTTATTGACAGCTGCGCGTCAGCGGATGGTCATGAGCCTTCGAACGAGCCAAGAGCTTGGAAACAAGTCAGGTCCATCGTTCCCGTGAAAGGATGTTTAAGCCAACACAGATCGCGGCAGCGAAACCGGGTAATTGACCTTTACATAGACCTTGTTTGACGCAGGGGGTCATGAGCTCAGAAGAGATATGTTGGTGTGGCCAAACCTCTCCGTATACACAGCTTGGGTATAAACGCAACTCTCCGCAGCTGAGAACCACTAGTGACGATCGAAGTGACACGACGAGTTGATAGTCCAATGAGATGAGTTTGGGAAGGGTCCCCAAACGAACAAGATGTCTGAGTGGAAACGAAGCTAGGAAAGTACCTCGTCCAACTGCTTCCGTAGAATTTCCCTCCATCCAAACACGCACCAAAGTCGCACAACACTGCGAAGTGGCACCTTGATCGGGTATCCAAGCCATTGATTCCACACCACCAAAGTAGCCACCTCTGAGACCACCCCAATCCCAATCGACAAGAGGAACCTGGAAATAGGTGCTCCAGGTAAGACAAAGATGCCCAAACAAGCCGCCCATGCTATTGAACCAAAAACAGCGCAAAGGTATGCCAGGAGTTCAAGGGGAAACTTGATGATCGACGACCGTGCTGAAAAACAATTCCGTTAGCAGGAAGAGAAAGGAATGAAAGGGATTGGACGCACAGTAGAACCTAATGATGCACCACAGATCGGGCACTCCTTGATGATAGGCGGGGCGACCGTCGGGAGATCGCGGCGTATGTAGAATCCAGTATACAATATAAAATTGAATGTGTTCTTGGCGGGTTATGATGGAGCGCCAGGTTAACGATGTGGAACTGGACTGAGCCATTCGCTCGAGGTACATCCCCTCAAATTGAAGCTTAACGACAATGTTAGCAACAAGGCTTACAAAACGAATAGATTGGCAATCGCCGAGAACTTACGATATCTCCGGGGACCATGACATTGCCCAAGTCGACAGACTCCGTCTTCCGATCCCAATCTGTCGAAAACGTCTTACAAGGGTTGGACGGAGCGTGGAGGAGAGAAGTTAGAACTGTATCGAAGCATACATAAACCCCTGATATTCGGCTGACATTCAGGTCGATATATATAGGGAGGAAGAAGTTCGCACATAGCGTGGTCTATCGCCATGTTGACAGGCGGATAGGCCCTGTAACCCTTTTCGCCCGTCAACCCAGGCCCTGCTGGTACCCTTGTGCTTGGCTTTAGTGGATCGTGAATGGGGTTCTGAGATACAGGGATCGGTGCTTGCATTATTAGAGACGACAGAGGGGAGGAAGTCATAGAGAAGTAGAAAGGATTGGTTGAGCAAACTGCTTATAACGAGGCAGCCTGTGGTTTATAGGACGCAGAACTTTGCGGAGGCTTGACATTTGTCTCGCAGAGGATACCAGTTAAGAAGACGAGGGCTCTGGGAAAGGAGAGGACTTTGTGTCGAAAGGGGTGCGTGTATGATTTCGGACTCGAAAGATGTGATTTGGACCTAGGCAATCCCACCTTTCTCTGAAATTCATTCCTTGTTACAGATCCGCAAAAGGGCAGGTGAACACGTGGAGGGAAGGAGTGAGCGACCTCGGAATGCCTGCAGGCCACGGTTTATGGTCAACCGCAGGGGTCAAAATTTAGTGTAGCAAGAAGGGTTCGCACTGGGTTCGCCACCAAAGAGAGGACAAAGGAATCCTGGCGGCCATAGGACTCCCTCATCTGGGGAGTATGATGAGAGGGAATTGGTAGAGTACAGGACAGAGCCTTGTAAAGGTTTCTTTCTTCCAGAGGAAATGGAGCTGGAGCTGGTACTTATGCTTGACATCTAATGAAGGTCATCGCGCATGCGGCCGTTGTTGAAGCCACCCGTCTCTTCGGTGAGTTTGTCGCGCTCGAGGGTTGAACGTTAACGTTGATGTTTGAGCACAGTTGTATCCAGATCTATACATTTACCAAGTAACAGTCATTCTGACATCTCCTCACACCCCAACCGTCCTTGCTATCGATTTGGTTGTTGTAATTCCGGCTTACACTCAGCAGCTCGCACCCGCAGCCTGGTATTGGAAACTTGAGGTGTTGTCGCGGTCGCAGCTGATTGTGTCGGTCCCGACGGCAACGAACAAAATGTCCCTCCAACTTGCATTAGACCACCACCATGTCTACCCTCGATTCTCTAGCACCCGAACTTATCCAGCGAATCGTTACAGAGGTATTTATATTCCAGCCCTTATCGACATAATACCTTCAACCTTTACATTGACTCGTTCCTTTCTGTAGTTGGGGAACAATGTAACGGATTTGCGCCTCGTTTGCAAAAGGATGAGCAGCGTACTCGAATCACACGTCCTCGGATCGATTACTATCGACATTACGAAGCTTCGACTTGATGTTGGCATATCGCAACTTACGACGCTGGCAACGCAGGGCAATCACACTGCGACAGCCACACATGATCTGCACATCCGTAATCTCTGTCCTTTGAAGGACCCATTCGATCGCTCGCCTACTTGGGTGCTTGACCCAGTTACGGAGAAATGGGGGGAGAAGCCGCCCACTCCATGCCCACCCGAGGGGAAGATCGCCGAGGAAAAGATGCAGGCCATGCTTCAGGTGGCTATCGCCTCCTTAAGCAACTTGCGAACCCTTAAGTGAGTCGCCCATTGATCCTTTTAAGCCCTCCGAGTTGACATTTGCTGCAAGATGGAACATTGGTAGGTATGATTCAGAGTGGACGCCAAAAGCGGTCATGAATGCAGTCAAAACTCTTCCCCTCCTTGAATCCTTAGAGTTGATTGTAGGAAGTTCTAACACAGCAGACCTCCAGCTACAATCTCTACGTAATCTGCAGAGCCTCATGATATCTGCGCCCAACAACGATTACTTCATGAATATCATTGAACCCATCTCGCTCTTGGTTGCGAAATCGCCAAACCTTCACACCCTTCATGTGGGACCTACATACGGTCCAGCTGCATCCCTTCATCAACTTTTAAGGCATTGCCGTCCAAACCTCGTCTTACCGCTAAAGCACCTGGGCTTGCAGGGTGTCTCAGTGAAGCTCGACAGCATAACACTTCCTCATTTTCGCCGCCTAACCTCTTTGACGCTACACCATTACACGACATCAGAGTCTGATTCAGACAGGGCGTGTGTTGACAAGGCAGAAAGCTCGCGTCCAGACGAAATATGGGCGATGTTGAAGACGACCGATGTCCGTCTGACCGGCATTGATGTGAATCAGATCCCTACCTCCCTTCTCGATTATATCTCATCGTACTCGGGGTTGAAGAAACTGCGTCTGGCACGTATAGACTTTGAGACTCAGGAACAATCTGATCTTGCCGCCATCCAATTTTATAACACTTGTTTAGACAAGCATACGAGCTCTCTCGAAGAACTCGTCGTTAAGGCTGAGTATGAAGGAGGATGGTGCCTCGGGGATGAAGCTCTCGTGGTGATCTCGCTATGCAAGAAGTTGAAGATTCTTGAGGGTTGCCTCGTTTCGGCAGCCCTCGCTGACGCTGTGGTGAGTTCGTGAGTTTTTTCCAATGGTGAAGCTGTGCTCATGAATGGTGTAGAAGTCGTTGATCGACCTTACCACCCAACTTCCTCGCATGGAGAAACTGACCGTTCATCCTGCGGACCTGGAGGCGTTCCGTTCGTATATGTGCGGTTACCTTTCAATGGCCCATTCTGAGGACGTGACGACGCGGCTCTCAAAATGCATCGGAGAATACGAAGTAAATGAATTTTCCAATCCCGTTCCCTTGATTCTCGTAGACTCAAAGAAATTTATGATGACGCCGAGTGAAGGTGCTGGTGGAGCGTTGAGGTATCGGTGCGACTCTAGTGAGCCTGACGACCGCGATCACTGAGCAGTAGGAGAAATAACTACAATTCAGCAGTACTTAGGTGCTGTAGTAGGGTCCAAGAAAAAATGAACTCGAATAGACTTGAATTTAACTTGAATATGTTTCTATTTTAGTGGCCTCACCAAAAAAACATCGCGGTGTTCACGGAATTATGCAAACGGCAGTACTTGACTCAACAATGTTCCTCCAACTTTTATTAGACCATGATCATGTCTACCCTCGATTCCCTAGCGCCGGAACTTATCCAGCGAATCGGTGCAGAGGTATGTATATTCATTGCATCCCTTATCGACAACCCTTTCATTGACTCGTTCCTTTCTGTAGTTAGGGAACAATGTTACAGAATTGCGCCTCGTTTGCAAGAGGATGAGCAGCGTACTCGAATCGCACATTCTCCGATCGATTGCCATTGACATTACAAAGCCTCGACTTGATGTTGGCATATCACAACTCACGACGCTGGCGACGCAGGGCAATTACGCAGCGACAGACACATGATCTGCACATCCGTAATCTCTGTCCTTCGAAGGACCCATCCGAGTAAGTACTTCCCTTATTGCATGTTGGACCCAGATACAGAGGAACGGGTCGAGCGACCGCCCGCTTCATACCTTCTGGAAGTGAAGATTGCCGAGGAAAAGATGCAGGCCATGCTTCAGGTGGCCATCGCCTCTTTAAGCTTGCTTTAAGCAACTTGCGAAGTCTCAAGTGAGTCACCCATTGCTCCTTTCAAGTGCTGCGGATTTAACATTTGCTGCAAGATGGAACATTGGTGAATACGATTCAAAGTGGACGCCAACATGTCGGAAAAACCCGGGAAGCCTTATAAGGCAGGTAAGGCACGTAATCACCTGAACGAATTACACCACCATTTGTTCAAAATGCTGATGGCATCTGGCATGAATCTCCGCTTGACAGATTACTGATGGAGGTCGCCCTGGCATGGAGGGCAGGTGTGTCGGAGCTTGGGGCGTAAATGTTAGAGCCAGTGGCTCGACACCTGACCCACAGGTTTTCAACTCTGCTCAGGAAGACCTGTACCGCCAATTTTCTTCGGGCGACGAAATGATGTACTTGAGATACAAATTATTCATAGTAAGATAATAAAATGATACATTGAGCACTTCCAAGTTCTTACAGGTAGAAAAGACACGGAATCCTGAGCTCAACATGAAAAGGCCTGTGCGAGAAACTCTCCAAAATTTCCCCAAGTCGTTTAAACTCCGCCCTATGTTTGGTTATTTCCAAACTTCAACCAGAACCAAACTCACCTTCCTCTCCACCACAACCGTCTCTCGCCCAGTTGCTTGCTTGCTCCCCTCATTATTTCTTGTTTTCATCTGTGTTCCACTACCAAGTGGTCTGCGCCCCATGTAATCCTCCTCATGTTGTTCCGTTGGTTGTCCTTGTTACCCACCCGTGCGTCTGTGCGCGGTCACCACCTGTCACTGTTCTGGGCTTTTGTTCCTGCCCATTGCCTCTTTGTAGTTCCTCCCCGACAAGTGGCCACTTGCTAATACTGACTCTCCCGGACAGGTTCACTTTCGCATGCGCCATGTAGCGGCAGCCGCAGTAGACGCGCGCCTATCACCATCATCAAACCCAAGCTTGGCTCTCCAGACAACGTCTCAACGTGGTATCCGCCCTCCGCTACCCTCCTCTCATTCAACGAGCCAGAGGCTCCGCTTTGACGCGCCTTGTTTGTGGTTGCGCATTTGGCGGACAGCGCAAAGGGTGGTCGGGTGGGGGAATGTTTTTTGAACGGAAGAGCAGACACAGGTAGTAATTGGAGCTGCCTCATTTCTCACATCCTTCCATACACCCTATACCTTTGTACTATGCAGCCTGTTTATAATCCTTGCTTATGAAAATGTGGCCAACGTCATACTTCTCCTTGCCCCTTGTATTTTATGGACTAAATAAGAACATGAACACCTAGTACAAATATGGCCAGGGAGAAATATTGAAAATATAGTGAATTTACGTAGGCTGGGCTGCCAGCTGGTCCCCAGCTGCCCCAGACAGGTAGTGCCAAGATCGACCTGGGCACACCCTGCTATTAGTCGGATTTCGATCATGGTGTGGACTCGGATCATTATTGCCTGACAGGTGGGAAAACATGCCACACAGGGTTTGACTCTCAGGTTTTTCTCACATGCCTGTCATTTGGCGGTGTATACAGTGCTTTGCACTGCCGTTTGCACAAGGAGTTTTGGAAATCGTGTTTGTGTGTGTTGTACTGTGACCCTCAAATCGGAAAGTGAAAGACCGCTTACCGGACCCAACATCCAACAAGGCCTGCAATCTCCTGCTGTGAAATATGCCGCTCATCATGGCGAACAATGATTCGCGCACGCATCTCATCCGATACCTGAGGCACAACAAAAGTTGGGTTTGAGAATTACAAAATTCCC
The DNA here is from genome assembly GCF_000143565.1 of Laccaria bicolor S238N-H82. Lineage (NCBI taxonomy): Eukaryota > Fungi > Basidiomycota > Agaricomycetes > Agaricales > Hydnangiaceae > Laccaria > Laccaria bicolor. The sequence continues at coordinate 69,001 of NW_001889941.1, read as the reverse complement.
AAAGTCATCGTAATGCGTGACAAAATGTGACGAACATACAATACCAAACATAATTTTCACGATTCCGGTGTGCAAACGGCAATGCAAAACACTGTAATCCAATTATAATCAAGGAGAAATGTACTATAATACAAGACATGACCATTTTAACGCAAAGGGACAATTGTAAGGTACCACTCAATTGTAAATGAAACGAAAATTTGTAGTGAGCTCGTAGCTCAATTGTAATGTGTGATTTTCTTACTAGTCGATCTGCGGATTTGTAGTCGTGTTGTTACTTTGTACTGTTGAACAATTGTTATTAGAGGGAATCGAACTCTGAACCTATTGATTACTTACTTTGTTATGACATGCTTACTGACTTGGCTATAGTTACCACTTGGTTATGGGGACATATTTAGCAATAATATCTAGCTTAATTTGTCATGACGAGCGCTAGGCTCGCAATACAGTTGATACAGAGCACTGTTCTCGCTCCTCGTAAACTTAGCTAGATAGGTGAAAGAACAGTAATAAGTAAAAAAGTCAGTCCATAATGCAATAAACAAGTGAATCCAGTCAATTGCAGTAGCTAGACATTGATACAATGCAGATGTAGTAGCTCAGCATGCTCAATCGCCGTTCAACGGCTGCTCGTCGACGATGCCCTCACAATGCTGGACCCAGCTACTTCGCATTTGCCTTCGATTTTGCACCACGCGTCTGCCAACTTGGATGAGCGAGCGCCGCAGGTATTCCGGCACCTGAATCAGCATCAACTTGAACAACCGAAACCTGTTTTGGGCGTCGACCACGGGGAGCTTTAGTGGGTGGCGCAGGCACATCAGCAACAGCCTCAGAGGTTGAGGGAACTGGCGTGGGGACTCAACGACGTCCACGGGGTGGATTGATTGATTGGGAGATGGGCGCGACAGGAGCAGGGGTGTGCACTTCCACGTTTGGATGCAAATCCGGCGCCCGTTCCACATCTGAGTGGGCGTTCACGCACTCTACATCGGTTGGAAGGGTCTGGGGGAGTGGGAATGAGCTAGAATTTTTTGAAGTGGGAGCTGAAGAAGTGTCGGCTCCCATACGCAGTCCACGGAACATGGAATCGAGACCTGGGTTTTCATCAGCGTCAACCTGGACACGTGGTGCTTCTTCTTCTTCGTCCTGTGAGTCGGGAGCGAGGAGGAATTGTGGAAAAACTTGCATGTTCCAGTATTGCAGGAGCTTTCGAACGGTTGGCGCATCCTGATTTTCGATTAAAAGCTTTTTGTAAGCTTCTGCCTCGCTTGCGTAGTTGATTCCTGTAAGTTTTCCGACGCCATGCTTGTTCAGCTCAGGATCACCTCCGAGAAGAAAACAAATCTAATAATTTTGTTAGCCAGAGGACTTATATGCCTAATGAAGAGCTGTGAAGCGTACGACAACTGCGGTGTTGCTAATAAATCCAAAGGTAACACCATCTACACGGCCGTGAAAGGGACTGTTTTTGTTGAATGCAGCTCTCTCCAATGTGTATGATCGTGGGCCATAGGCGATGAGACGTGCCATCTAGTATTGTAAGTAGTACGACGAGTGTTTAGAAGTCCATTAATGAAAATACTTGAGAAATACTTATGGAGATCAAGTAATCACTTCTGAACATGCCCTCTTTGTCGTGAATATTGCCATTAGTATAGAGAACTGGTGCATTTGAGGGGTAGCGTGCTGTAGGTGTTTTCCCGCGGGGGTTGAAGCCAAGAAGTGTCGCAAGTTCAGGATTAGCTTCCATGCGCTTCTCGTCACACTTGGGATTGTAGTCGAAGAGGCTTTGGTCAAGGCCAAAAATTGCCCCTGCGCTCCCACGCGTGCGCAGAAGTGTGTTCGAGCGGCCTGATGAGACGCTCGCTCGGAACTAATTGAGCACATTGTGAGTTTTTATGATCTATGCGAGAGGGAGAGATCACATACAATACTTCGGAAATTCTCATGCTTCACCATGTAGTCATGGTATTGAGGAGGAACGCACATGTAGAGCTCTGCAGTTTGGCCGGCTAATCTTGTTGTTGAATCGAGGTACCGGTCCTCGCTATCCCATGTGAAGTCAGGGCAAGAAATATCGAATGGGGAAGGTGTGCTCTGCTGAATCCAGAACGAGTAAAAATGAGCAAAAACTTTCCCTAGTTTACCGATTTCTTCGTCGTGTGCAGCAAGTTCTTGCGACGGAGCTTTGGAGCCTTTGTTTTGACAACGGAAAGTGGCAAGTTCTTGTTTTAGCTGTTGGTTCTCAGCCTTCACAGCATTGAGCTGGCTATGCGCATCGTGCAGTGCCTGGCCGAAGAATGAAAAATTAATAAAATCGGAGATCAAGGTGATGGCCATAAGTCAGTCAGTCATACTTACCTTAAGAAGCACGGCAGTGTCCAATCCAGCGTGAAGCTCTGACCCGACGCTGCCATGACTGGCTGTTGAGTTGTCAGATCTGGATGTGGAGATGGAGTCAAGGCCAATCATCGATGGTGTGAGCGACGTCATCAGAATAAACTAAGGGGAGCTTTCACGAATCACAAGTGAATCAAGAGTGAAAAGAGAGTGGGGATGTGTTTGCTGCGAGAAACTGCCTTGTTTAAATGAGAAGTGCATATGGTACTGTTTCCTAAATGCATGCAACGGTGAATCGGATTTCGCTCCGGAATTTTGACAACATGCAGTATGCAAGGTCTACAATTTAGGTGTAGATAATTTGATCTGTTGTTGCATTATTGCGTGTCAGCTCGAGTAATGGAAAAATGAAAGAACAAGGTCGGGCCGGTGACTAAAATTAAATTTCGGTAACTTAACTGATGATAATACATTTTGAAAAGCATGGGCCGGAGAAACTTTGCCTTGAGGCCAATTAATTACCTCATCGACATGCATCAGATTAAATAACTCTAAACTTTTGAATGGGTGCCGATCTCAGTAGCACTTGTCTTGAGTAAACTTTGATGTGAGAATGAGTGAAGCAAGAAAGGCATGATGAGGGCAGAGAAGGGGGGGGACGGAAGTGGCGGCAGAGGCATAACCAGTGCAGTTGGCAACTTTGGCTTTTGGATTCCTTGTCCATCATTGGACTTTACGGATGTCAGACTGGATTGCAGTATTGTTTCTGGGCAGCTAAAAAAATCTATTATGCAAATGGTATCCATGGTGTCGTTTGACATGATGCTTGCAATGGTGGCTTTTCGGCTTTGGTAGCAGGGACAATTTGGCTGGTGGGCATCAATTGTGCCAAAGGAATGGACAAGCAGCAATGTTCTTGATCTATGTAACCATTTCTTTGTTAATACTTTTACAGATCATCATTTGTATCAGATACTACACTAATCTATACCTCCTTTTTTATATAATTCTTATTTCTATATTCTATTTATATCAGAGTGCCTCAGGTTTTCATTTCCATCTGAAGTCAACAGTGAGTGCCACCAGTGTGGGGAACATGGAATAATGGAACATTGACAGAAAAGCATCTCAATCTTTAAAATTTCTCTCACAATACTCTAATTAACAATTTCTATGGTAGCCCTTGGCCTTTCAGAATTGCTTCAGACAATTTTTGGAAGGATAAGAATAAATGCAAGAGCTTAATTTCTGTTTGAAGCATCATCACCCTTATGAACACTAAACCTATTGAAGTTACTTCAGATTCAGTATTGAAGCCTGCCCTTAAATATCTGCCACAGAACATCAAAATAGCATTATATACAACATTGTGCTATGCATTTTGCTTAGAACACAGAGCCTCTATCCTATACGCCGTATTTGTGCCAACCATTCATTTGTTTGGCTGTGTTACCTCCCAAGCTGGCCTGCACTGGTTTTGTTAGAGTTATTAGAAGATATGCCTGTTCTTATTTCACAATGAATTTAAAATATATAGGAAGCCTTTCTTTATTTCTACATATTTAAATTGTTTTCAGAGCAACAGACTATTATTGTAGTGTTCATTTGTGTGAATATGGTTCCCCAATGTATTGTCTGCTTAGTCATTCCCACATGGCATCTTCGAACAATGTAGCACTTCATCTGAGTGATCAGCAATTGCATGAGACCCAGGGGGACTTGATGTGTGTGATCCTTGCTGAACGAAGGGTTCTGGTTAGGGTCCACCCTGAAGTTTTTCTTGACAAAGCACAGCTGCATCGCCTGGACATCCCTACCTAACCTTCAACACAATCCAAAGGCTACCTTCATCAATGTTCACTTGAACTGGAAGCTGTTGAGACTAAGTATATTAAGCTTTTAAAGTTTTCTTTATGTGTGGCACTCATCTTCCTCAGCCTCACATACAAAGACACACCAAGACACTGAAAACCAACCTTGAGCAACAGAACAATTCATTGCAATGTTCAGTGACCTAAATCTACTCTGCGTGCAAGGGGTAATGACTTCATCCTCAACCACATATCCGAATCCATGTCCATCACCAGATACTCATCTGAATATTGTGATCCATAATCTGTTGCAAGAAGACCTCCACGAATGATTGATTCAACGGAGATAAAAACTGAGAGTGAGCGATGTCGGGCCTTGACTCGATTGAAGCAAAGGTCATTATCCCGTCCACGATTCTCCAAATCAGGTGGAAGATCCATGGGTAGGATAAGTGCCATGTGATACTCCTTGTCAAGAACTTGAAGTCCAAAAATGTAGAGTAAGCGTGCAAAGATATACTTCTCCTCATCAATCTTGACAATGATGCAATCATATCGTGGCTTGCCATGGAATTTTGGGTTGGCACGAAGAAGGTCGGTGGCTACACACCAGTCATCTTTTGATTCATAGTTAACTCTTAGCAATTGAAAGGGATTGATCTATTGAATTCAGATACCATCATAAGTGGACAAGAGTAGTCTTCAAAGGTCAAAATTTACCTGATCACTTGGTCCAAACCTTACTGATCTTCCAAGATATCTTGTAAAAAAGCGTCCAATCTTCTTGCGAAAATCTTTGAATGCAGAGTCTGAACTGTGTTCATCCTCAAGGTCTGAAAATGCAACTGGTGCACATTGAGAACCCAAGGATACATGGGCCGTTCCAATGATGTTTCGTGTCACCTGGATTTGGCTATCTTCAGCAGATGCTTCTGCCTGGGATAAATCAAGGTAGTCAATGTCATCGCGGATGACAGTTGCAACTAAATCGGCATGATCAAATTTGAGTATCTTATTTATGTCAATTTAAAACAGGACTTTGAATAGTTAGAGAATTTAGCAAATACCTGTGGTGCAACATTCTTGAAATTTGTTCGGAACTTGTAGCTGTTTTTGAATGCACCATGACATTTTTCATTGGGCTTTGTATTATAGTTTCGTGTCACCCCTTTTCGCTGGATATCGTCAAACATATGCTTATGTGTATGTGCTTTTGGAAATGACCACGATTTAGCTGGGTTAAATGGCATATATTCCTATATATATAAAGGTAAATTGTTAAAGGCAATGTAAACCAATTATTGTACATACATGAAGTGCTTTCTCAAAAACCAACAGTTCCTCTCGACCTTTTTGAATAGTTGTCTCTGTATGAACCTTGAGAGATGCATACATATCAAGTTCAACATAGCTTCGCAGAAGCTTGAGTAGCTGATATCCTCGAGGAGATGCTTCCTTTGTAAAAATATTGTGGAGTGCAAAGATAAGAACCTAACCCAGGTCATGAAACTTGAATTTTGAGAGGAAATTCAAAAAGCTGACTTACTTTCGACATGTCCTCATACTTGCTTCCATCAGCAAATTCACCTGTCTTTATAATGGAGGTAAAGTGGTTTAAACCACTCCAAGTAGGGAGAGCATCAACCCTGTAAATAAAGATAAATATATTCTATCTCAACAAAGAGATCAAATCCATACTGGGTATCAATCAACTTCGAGACACCCTTTCCAAGTTCCTCAGCTACACTTTTAACCTCTTCCCAGATATGATCTGAGAATAAACCTCCATGATATGCATGAAGGCGATCCCAAGAAATTGCTCGGTGAATATCAGTGCGAGGAAATTTCCAAAAAACATTCTTTGGAAGTAAGTCATCAGTGAAATATATGAATCAACCCATTTGAATGTTACCTCAACATCCCGAAGACCAACATTCTTCAAGGTTTCTTCTGTCTCAGAGGCATTAAGTCCTATTGTGGACTTGTAAATCTTTTCCATGTCAGAGGAAAAACAAAGGGGAAAGTCTGATGAAAGGTTGGCAAGCTGATCCCCAGGAATGAGGCAGACTGGGCAGGGAAATTTGCTGTTGACCCCACGAATGAGGGCAATAACACATCTGCACAGAAAATTGTGAAGTTCAATGTAAATTGCAGATGTCAATACTTACTGCTCCTCATAGTCTGCAGATGCAATAAGCACAATGGGAAACATCCACCGTTCAATATCAGCAGTTGTTAGGTGGTAGCCAGTTTCTGCATATTGCTCAACAGACTTCAAGATTTCATAGAATGCCTTATGCCAGACAACTCTTTTGAAATTCACATATTTCTTTTTTCCAGTTTCACCTGAGTCTTCTTGCAACTGCATGGCTCTATGGGTAAGCTGCATGCAATTATAATTGATGAGAAATCTTCTTACAACTGGAAACCATCCAACACAAACTCTTTTCCCCCTCTTTTCCCCATTTCGAATCGATGTTGGAAGATGGGCACAAACAGCAATGGCAGGGTAGCCCTTTGCAGTGCCAAAGGATGATAGCCTGTTTTTATCTGCATACACCATGAAAAAAAAAGGAACTGCTCCTGGTGGAAGCGATGCCTAGTTGATCATTAGATATCATGATAATGAGCAGATGGGACTTCACAACTTACTTGAATTTCCCACCATGCATCAGCTGTCCAGGGCTCATCAATGAATCGTTCATAAGTCTCCCCATTAAATCTGTAATGATGTTCAGCATCCCAATGAAATTCCCTGGCAAGGTGGGGGTCGAGAAGAAGTTCCTCAGCCCAACTCCACAATGGACGCGTCCAAACGTCAAAGGGTTTATCTTCATCATTATACTCTACTGTGATTGTTGTTTTCTCAAACTAATATAGTCAGATCACTTTTCCACCTGCAGGTGAACAAAATTCTGCTTACCTTAGTTGCCCGATTTGCAGCATTCTCCCAAATTTTTGACAAGTCAGGTTCATTTTTCAAGGTAAAAGACTTGGGGTCTAGAATACATCGATGGATGAGGGAGATGAGTTCATTCGTTTGATTCTTATTCATGTGGGTATCAAGAATCAATTCTGCCAGTTCAAAATCGAGACGAGAACAGAAAGGTTTCCATGGCTCGGGATCAACTGGAATGTCAACACTATCGAGATCCTGGAAATTGCTTTTGTACTCATCAAAGCTAAAGAATTGAGGTTGGCGTCCGCTTCTTGGATGGTACTCCACTTTGATGTCATTGAGCTGTGGTGCCTGCTCAAATGGACTAGAGGACCCTTCGTCAGTATGGACTTCACCATGGGGCTCGGTGTTGTTGTTATCGGTGTTGTTGATCGTTTCATTTTCATTGAATATTGCTATGTTTGCATCATAGGCTGGGTAACATAATCAGATGTGTGCTATCAAGTAATACTTACTATTTTCCACATTTCCTGCTTGCAATTGAGTATGTGTATACCCTAGATTGAACTGATCAGCTTGGAAAATCAAGAAAAAAGTGGAAGGGAGGAATGAATGCTACCAAGAGGAGTGTAGGCAGAGCTTGGCCCAATCACAGGGATAAAAGGGTCTGGACCAAGGCTATTAGCCAGTAATATGCCATCAAGCACTGTACAGCTTACCCAATAACCCCTCTTGTTGTACCTGTTCCTCAAATGCCCTGGATCTTGCATCTGAAGCAACTGCCTCAGGACGAGATTTGCATGATTTTTGGTGCTGTGTTATGCCCTTTGACTTGAAAGGAAGCCCGCAAAAAGTGCATAGAGGGTCTAAAACAGAAGGCTTTAGTGTTCCTTTTGGACCTTTCCCTTTGGGAGGCATTGGGAATGAGGAGGGACGACAGACGCGCGTTCAGCGCGGCGCGCGCACTTTGATTACAGGACAAACATTGATCTTATAATGCAACGTGACCATTATAACGTGACTACAATAGCTCCCGGTAGCCTTGTAATTTATTATTATTGTAAGGCATCACGGATTTTTCCGACACAGCAGTCCTGAATGCCGTCAGAACTCTTCCCCTCCTTGAATTCTTAGAGTTGATTATTGGAGGTTCTTATGCGCCAGACCTCCAGCTACAATCTCTACGTAATTTGCAGAGCATCAAAATATATGCGCCCACCAACGACTACTTTATGAATATTATCGAACCCCTTTCGCTCTTGATTGCGAACTCGCCAAACCTTCATACCCTTCATTTGAGACCTGGGTACGGTCTACCAGCATCCCTTCATCCTTTTTTCAAGAATTGCCCTCCAAATTTCGTCTTACCACTAAAGGATTTGGGTTTGCAGGAATTTGGCAGGAATTCTCACTCAAGCTCGACAGCGTAACACTTCCCCATTTCCACCGCCCAACGTCCCTGACGCTACTCAATTACACGACATCGGAATCTGGTACGGCGGAAAGCTCGCATCCGGAGGAGATATGGGCGATATTGAAGACGACCGATGTCCGTCTGAACGGCATTGATGTGACCCATATCTCTACCATTTCTCGATTGCATCTCATCGTACTCGGGATTGAAGAAACTGCGTCTGGCATCTATAGACCGCGAGACTCAATGTGATCTTGCCGCCAACCGATTTTATAACCTTTGTTTAGTAGGCAAGCATACGAACTCTCTTGAAAAACTCGTCGTTGAGGCTGAGTATGAAGGAGGGTGGTGCCTCGGGGATCAAGCTCTCGCAGTGATCTCGCTATGCAAGAAGTTGAAGATCCTCGAGGGTTGCCTCGTTTCGCAAGCCCTCCATAACGCTGTGGTGAGTTGGTGTGTTCTTCCCGATGGTGAGGCTGGGCTCACGAATGGTGTAGAAGTCGTTGATTGATGTTACCACCCAACTCCCTCGCATAGAGAAACTGATCGTTCATCCTGCGGACTTGGAGGACGACCGTTGGATAATCTGTAGTTACCCAAGTGGCTCAGGGAGGGGCCATTTTGAGACTGTGACGACGCGGCTCTCAAAATGCATTAGAGAGTACGAAGTAACTGAGTCTTCCGAACCCGTTCCCTTGATCCTCGTAGGCTCAAGGAAGTTTATGATGACGCCGAGTGAAGGTGCTGGAAGTGCTGATGGTATCAGTGCGACTCTAGTGAGCCTGACGACAGTGATGAGTCTGACGGCAGTGATGAGCCTGACGACAGCGATTACTGAACGGTAATTGGGGAGAAAGAGCTACAGTTCAGCAGTAGATACTGTACGTTACCAAATGTCAGAATAAATGAACTCGAACATGTTTCCATCTCAGTAAGCACCCTCCGACGACGAAGCATACCAGCCTCGAGCTCCGTCACAGGTAAACGAGAAGTGTCTGAGAGCGTTGATCATTACTACGCTTACGAAAATCGATTGACTGAAGGGGGGGTCATAAAGTATCTACATTATAATGTAAGAGAGCTGCAGATAGCAAGCAGATAGGACACTTGACTCCTCTCCGAGGTGACTGTGTTCCTTCTTGGTTCCATCGCAGCTCCAACTATTCTGGCGTCCAACTCATCGTTGGGGAAGTCTCCTCGCCGTCCCTGCTTCAAGGGGAGATTATATTTACAGCGGTAATCACCATATCCCGCGCAGGCTGGTATAAACGAAGTGGCTGCGAAGTTCAAGTTATCCAATCCAACCTTCCCGTTCTAATATCGACGCAGAATCCAGTTCGACTTCATCCGTAGTGGTAAAAGACGTGATGGGCTGCACAGACGTGAAGATCTCCAAATTGTTTCCATATGCAGAACGGGAACGAGACCCATGATTATTGGGAGTGAGGGGCGGGGGTGATTCTGCACGACACTTGAGAATCTGGAGCACCACTCGGTTGCAGACGATGGAGTGAAGGACACGCTGAGGACTAGGGGTAGAGTGGTTTGAGCACTTCTCTGGCAATGTGCGGCAAACAAAAAGTGGACGTACAGGGTGAAAATGCCCTTGAGTTCTAGTGGCTGTGAGATGTGTCAGCAGGTGTGGATAAACAATTATGAGTGGCCTTACAAGGCATAGTCGAGGAACGACGATGTTGATAAAAGTAATACCTAGAGTGGGGAGAGAATGATTATTGAGGGCCCACGGGCAATCATTGACGACTAACATAGCATGCAGACGCAAAAGAAAAGGCCTGGGTGATAGCGTCAACATCAAATCAAGAAAATCAAGGGATTGCCTATACCATCCCGATATATTTCTTTAACCCAAGAAGAACGACTTTGTCTCACTGTAGCAATAAACATTGAGCGATTGAAAGTGAGAGCGGGTGCCCGAGGCTTACCGTGACTCAAGGCTTTTATCGCCGTTAAAATGACAATTACTGACACAGCGATTGAGTGAGCCGTTCAAAAGAAAGTCAGCCACTTACATAGCTCTATCAAAAAGATAGTTATATATAGCGCGGAGATTTTATCAGAGGCCCCCCGAACCGGACATCCACGAGCCGGAAAATCCAAGGGCGAATCTTGGCAGTGAGTAATTGGAAAATAAACTTCATGCCGTATTAATTATGTTCCACTCACATTCAATCGATGCCACCAAAACCGTAACAATGCTAATGGCGATGATCCAAGAACACTAGGTTCATGGTTATTATCTCGAGTGCAATTAATGAAGGTGATCGCAGACTCACGATCGCGACAAAGCCCAAGGCATATCCAATGAAACGATTCGTCCCCCAAAAGGCAATCGTGCGGAGTATAATAATGGCTGTTAACAATAAATTGAATGGACCCCGTCCTCTTGATATATAAATCACACCAACTTTGCGAGATTATGGACCCTATATTGAAAAGACCTGGATAGATGACACCTAATCAGCAAGCGCAGGTTTTGCTCATTCAGAGAAGACTGAGACGAACATATTGCGAGCGAGCCTTCTATTAAACAGGCCTTCAATATAATTCGGTAAAAAGGGACAACGTGAAGGGGTTTCAAAGCCAAACCTGTCGACTATTCACAGATACTTGCACTGTTGAAAAAAAAAACCACCACAAGTTAATATTTTCGGGAATGGAGTGGGCCGCTGATTCACGTACGCTGCAGTAATATCACTTGGTCGACAAAAGGCAGGTATCGATTGAGGTAAAATAGAGGTAGGGCTGGAGCCCAAGGACACGACCACACATAATCAACCTAAGGGAAAGGGACCATACGTAGATCCGGATATAACAACACTGAAGACTCATGTCGAATGGGTAGCACGCACCTCTTGTTTGAACGTGCATAAATAGTCGTACGCCTATAAATGCACATGTAAGTTGGTAATAACTCAATGAAAGGGTAAAAGTACAAGGACAGTCAAACTCGCTGACATTACCCAGCCCTCAACCTCCATAAGTGCAACTATACAGTCAAGGAAACAGTAGAAGTAAGAGAGGTAAACGCGGCTACCATTTGACGCATTCACTATGGGCGAACGCTTACGCACCAGGTGGGTTGAGTGGTGCCAGTGGGTTGAAGAACAATGTCAAAATCCACAAGTGTATATTGGGCAACGCCTGGGCGCCCAATGAAAATGCGTGATGCGGCGGCTGCAACGTGGTCGATCAATTGAATTCGGAGCCCTGAGTATGGTAACCGAAAAAGGTCAAGACGAGGTACGCTGAGGTAGCTTCGGAAACTCCCTAAAAATCTGCTGATGGACCCACAAGTGTAGTTCCAACTTCCAAGTTAGTTCCCAAGTCAACGATGATGACAACGGAAGCAAACCGGAAGTGGCACACAATATATAATGAATTCCGCTACAACAAAAAAAAATCACGAAATGCTCGAATGAACAAAAGCTAACCAGAACAGACTGTATGACCAAACGCCGCTTGAACGGAACACAATTACAATGTCCATAAGTTACAAGACGAACCACAAAAAATGAAATCCTATACGCTCAATCAACGTTCTTGATGCTACCAGTCGAGTAAGGGCCATATGGACCAGGGTTTCGTTCGCGGTGTCCGCCTTGTTTGCGCTTTCGTCTCCCATTAGCATTGCTGGGCACCGAATCACGCTCCGGACCCAGCAGCTCTCCTCCGTTATCAGCCTTTTCGTCATCCTTCTTCTGCTTCTTGTTGCCCCGCGTGTCCAGTTCGACGTCATTTTCTTCCGACGCGACTTGCTCAGTTTCAATGGGGGCGACAGCGTGGGAGGGCCTCCACAATCCAAATACCTGAGCAGACTTGGCGCCGATGGTAAGCGTAACGGCAGTTCCGTAACGTAACCACCTGATAGCTGGAAAAAGTGGTGGACACACGAGCGCAGCTAAATCCTTATAGGTAAAATGCGCATATAAATAGGTCCCGTCACACGAGTTCTGATATAAACTCACATCCAACTGACACAAATCTTTCTGCATAGAAATGAAGAACAAGTGCTTTTCCTTCCTAAGCGAAAAGCGGCTCGTGACGCTTTTCAGAGGATTAAAAAGTCGAAGAAATCAACGACGCGGCGAGACCGCTCACTGGCAAGGCACAGGTTGGAACGGCCAGAGTTTAAAATGGACGCTGAGAACACTCTCGACAATAAGGACGTGATTTGCACGCTCGTAGACTGCATATATTCAGCTTAATGACTCTGAAACATCGTAAATTTACCCACCTATGCTCCTGATCTCTACTTCGACCCGAGAAGCGACGGTGAGCAACCATCTAACCGAAATTAAGCATTCAAAAAACGGGAGAAAAAAAGGAAAGGCACTGGTAAACGCCGAGGATGGTCGACCTCGATGACGGGCCTGGTTCGATGTGGAAGAGAGGGTGATCGAAGCCCGCGTTGTGCATGAAGTACTTTTTAACGGCGGCCTCTTGATCATCTGCGGAAGGCGAGGAGACTATAAGGCGGAGGACGTCGCGGATTTGCAGTTGAGGATTCTCCATGGTGGCCGAGAAAGAGAGGCGTTCTGAACGGAAATGAGACGCGTGACGTCACTAAAGTAGGTAACGTGACATGAAAATACAATTACAATTAGTGTTGCCGCAAAGCAAAGTTCAAAGTGCTTTAAACCTAAAGTTGCTTTAAAGTGATTTCCGCTTTCGGTCGACGGTCCACAGCCTTCTTGTCGTGACGGAGGCTCGCCGCTCCCTCAGCAGATAAGCACAAACTGTGTACTTATAGTAGAACATAATAATATTAAGTGTTGATTAAGTGGATGCAAGTTCTGGCTAAGTAAAACAGGAATCAGCTGGTCAAGGTCATAAATTCTCTCATCCCCTCGAGCATAACAGAGATCTACATAGGTCCCCTTCTGAGGATACCCAATTATCAAGCCTGCTCTCGCACTTGTTTTCACCTTCTTCAGAAAGATCAGGTCATTGGACTACTTTTCGCGAAGACAACCTTTTTGTCCGCTTCACGATGTTAGAACTGGTGAGGGGAGCGGCGCCATTGTTGGGACCTTGCGCGATCGATTCCGCTGAGAGGTTTTGTACAAGCTGATTTACACGCCTCAGCCCCGAGGTTTGCGCTTGCACGTCGCGTGAAGCAGATGAGGGAGAAACGTAAACGCTCGTGCGCGCGACGGACGTTGGTGAGTTCGCGTACATTGTGCATGCTGACAACCGGCCAAGATTTGACAATGCCGGCGTGAGGCGGCGTTGCCAAACAACACAGCCTTGCCTTAAAGTACCTTAAAGCGCCCAATATGGGCATAAAGTCCTTTAAAGGCACTTTAGTGCTTAAAGCACTTTACTTTGCGGCAACACTAATTACAATTCTTCGTTCCTCTCGTCTGGGATAATTATACAGGGCTTCATACGAGTCATTTTGGGGACTTTGAATTGGACTGCAGTGTTTTCAGATGAGCGCCAGTTTTGCCCGAACCGTTAGCTTCCAGTGAGCGCCCCATGTATGCCATGCAATGCCAGTGGTTGTTGAGCCGTTCTAAGTACTTCATCGCGCTATCTGTGTCTCCGGACACCGAGTAGACGCTCGCAACCATCCCCAACAGGAAGACGAACCACGGAGCATCGGCCAGACCTTCTTTTTCGATCTCTTCCATCAGCTTGAGGGAGGCTGCGAGTATGTTCGGGCGTGTATGATCCTTCAACCAAGCGTGGTGGTCAGCTCGTATTGCTTCGATGCGTTTTTCGAGCTCCGAGCGCAACAAATCCGTTTCCTCGGTTGCCCCGACACACCCGGGACATGCGCAGACAATGCCGTAGGGTGCTAGCTCCTCAGCACGCTCGGTCTTGGTTCTGAAAAGGTCGCAGTACGAGGTGAACAGCTCTTCTCCTTGTTTGATGTCGTGAACTGCTCTAAGCTCGAAGGAAAGGGAAGCCATGTCGAAATTGTACGTAGTATTGGGCGAACAGCTGAAGATATCTCAGCTTGAGACTTGTTTGACGGTCATATAATACAAGCATCTTACCTGTGATTGATCCTCGACATCATATTCAGAACAGCAGCGTAAGCCCTGGCGTTGTCGGCCTCGTCACCATCGTACAAGCCTGGTACTTTGTATCCATTGGTGCGAAGGATTCCCAGAATAGGCCCAGTCCCGTCTTCAGTATGACTGTTCGCCAGCGCCATGAATGCTTTCCGATTTTCGTCAGTCATCCTCTTCACTGCGACGTCAAGGAGTTCCTCCCACTCTTTCACATTGACCTGGATAATCTCCGCCTGGGTAAAACCCTCCATGCCAGACCCAACCGTCATTTCGAAACTGCGCTGTGAGATCAGGAGAGGCCTCTCGGCGATGATGAGGTCTCCAGTGCGGAGGGGACGCGCGGCGAACATCCCAAGTCCACCAAACGACGAAGGCCTAACACGATGGTTTACCTTTCCGCCTGCAGTTTTCTGTACGGGGCGCGGAAATCCTGGGGTGCTGAGGATTCGACGCTTGATGTGCCCAGCTAAGACACACTCTGTCCAATTGTCAGGTTCATCATCCAGTGTAGCGTCCCGATTCATCGGTGGGAGAGTAGTGACTATGATCATGTTGTCGCTGTAGTCTACGGTGCCTCCAGAAGTTTCGCGACGGAAAGCTTTCTTGGAAACAACGCCCTCAGTCGGCCGCACTGTTACACTGTTAGGTTGCACAAAGTCAATGACAGAGGCTACGTTACCGGTCTCAGCCTTCCCATAAGGTAACATGATAATAGGTTGCGAAGCTGTTCAGAATGGTGAGGTGAAAACTGGGGAAATGAAGAATCCGACTATGGGTGGCACACCTGGAGTCGATGCGACTGGCGGGAGCGCGATACCCTCCGTCTTCTTCGCCTTTGCGGTTTTCAGAAATCCGCGCTTCATCAAGATGAGATGGAGTGGATAAGCGTAAGGTGATTGATTGCATAGCGTCGCCTTCTTATAGAGGTGAGGTCATGTGCACCGAAGTTTAGAAGCCCCAAGAGTCGCCGGTTTTGCATAGATTACTTGATGACGAGGTCACAAAGGACGACAGTCTCCGCACAAGGATCGAAGTTGGACAAAAACGTTATAGTATGTATTCCTTGGCTATGCGTACGGTGGCATATAAAAAGAGTGTGAATTCTGTGAAATGAAAAATGAAAAATGAACTCAAAAAATTGAAGAAAAAAATATGCCCACCGTTCAAGTTTCAACTACATTTCGATCACCATTCTTGAAACGAACCGTTACGTGTTAAGTCCTGCTTGACTACTGCATGGCTCCCTAAATTTTCCTAAATGTTCAAGATCAAAATCCTGGGCTGTTTTCTAGTCTCAAAGACTCTTTAGGACAAAAAGACTGTTGAGAGTCGAGACGCTCTACGAACGGTGAGCAACCATCTGACCCTGTTTAAGCATTCAAAAAGAACGAGAGAGAAAAAGGAAATGCACTGGTAAACGCCGAGGATGGTCGACCTCGATGACGGGCCTGGTTCGATGTGGAAGAGAGGGTGATTGAAGCCTGCGTTGTGAATGAAGTACTTTTTCACAGCGGCCGCTTGATCATCTGCGGAAGGCGAGGAGACTATAAGGCGGAGGACGTCGCGGATTTCCAGTTGGGGATCTTCCATGATGGCCGAGAAAGAGAGGCGGAAATGAGACGCGTGACGTCACTAAAGTAGGTAACGTGACATGAAAATACAATTACAATTCTTCGTTCCTCTCGTCTGGGATAATTATACAGGGCTTCGCGCGAGACATTTTGAGGACTCTGAATTGCACTGCAGTGTATTCAGATGAGCGGCAGCTTTGTGAGCTTCCAGCGAGCGCCCCGTGGATGCCATGCAATGGTTGTTGAGCCGTTCTAAGTACTTCTTCGCGCTATTTGTGTTTCCGGACACCGAGTAGACGTTCTCAACCATCCCCAACAGGAAGACGAACCACGGAGCATCGGTCAGACCTTCTTTTTCGATCTCAGCTATCAGCTTGAGGGAGGCTGAGAGTACGTTCGGGCGTGTGTGATCCTCTAACCAAGCGTGGTGGTCAGCTCGTATCTTTTCGATGCGTTTTGCGAGCTCCGAGCGGAACAAATCCGTTTCCTTGGTTGCTCCGACACACCCGGGACATGCGCAGATAATGCTGTAGGTTGCTAGGTCCTCAGCACGCTCGCTCTTGGTTCGGAAAATGTCGCAGTAAGAGGTGAACAGCTCTTCTCCTTGTTTGATGTCGCGAACTGCTCTAAGCTCGAAGGAAAGGGAAGCCATGTGAAAATTATACGCAGTATTAGGCGAGCAGCTGAAGATATCTCAGCTTGAGACTTGCTTGACGGTCATTTAATACAAGCATCTCACCTGTGATTGATCCTCGACATCACATTTAGAACAGCGGTGTAAGCCCCGGCGTTGTCGTCCTCGTCACCATCGTATAAGCCTGGCACTTTGTATCCATTGGTGCGAATGATTCCCAGAATACGCCCGCTCCCGTCCTGAGTATGACTGTTCGCCAGTGCCATGAAGGCTTTCCGATTTTCATCAGTCATCCTCTTCACTGCGACGCCAAGGCGTTCCTCCCACTCTTTCACATTGACCTGGATTATCTCCGCCTGGGTAAGACCCTCCATGCCAGACCCGACCGCCATTCCAAAACTGCGCGGTGAGATCAGGAGAGGCCTCTCGGCGATGATGAGGTCTCCAGTATGGACGGGACGCATGGCGAACATCCCAAGTCCACCAACCGGCGAAGGCCTAACACGATGGTTTACCTTTCCGCCTGCAGTTTTCTTTATGGGGCGCGGAAATCCTGGGGTGCTGAAGATTCGACGCTTGATGTGCCCAGCTAAGACACACTCTGCCCAATTGTCAGGTTCATCATCCAGTGTAGCGCCCCGTTTCACGGGTGGGAGACTAGTGAATACGATCGTGTTGTCGCTGTAGTTTACGGTGTCTCCGGAAATTTCGCGACAGAAAGCCTTCTTAGAAACAACGCCCTCAGTGGGCCGCGCTGTTACAATGTTAGGTTGCACAAAGTCAATGACAGAGGCTACGTTACCGGTCTCAACCTTCCCATAAGGTAACATGATAATAGGTTGCGAAGCTGTTCAGAATGGTGAGTTGAAAACCGGCGTAATGAAGAATCCGACTAACAGAAAGAGCCATTTCCCTTGGGTGGCACACCTGGAGTCGATACGACTGGCGGGAGCGCGATGCCCTCCGTCTTCTTCGCCTTTGCGGTTTTCAGAAATCCGCGCTTCATCAAGATGAGATGGAGTGGATAAGCGTAAGGTGATTGATTGCATAGCGTCGCCTTCTTATAGAGGTGAGGTCATGTGCACCGAAGTTTAGAAGCACTACCAAGAGTCGCCGCTTTTGCATAGATTACTTGATGACGAGGTCACAAAGGACGACAGTCTCCGCACGAGGATCGAACGTTCAACTCACACGACAACCCTCTTCCTTGAGACAAACCATACAAAATGCGGGGAAGGAAAGCTATTCTGGTCCTTGACTTCTAAGGGAGACTAAGAGTGGGAGTGCACCTGAAAACAGGTTATCTCTGTAACAACATAGAAGCCAAGAGCTCGCGTACGTTTCAAGCATATCATGCATTGGCAGCAAGTGTGGTACATCCTTCTATCACCTCCTGAGTCACGGATCGTAATCCCACCGTTCAGCAGGGGCGTAATCGGTTACTCTAGTGGGATGACGAGCGATTGACGACGGAAGAATATCCGATTTAGCAAGACCCGTGGTATCCAGGCAATAAAAGCAGAGTCTTGTCCCCAGCGCGCTTATAGCATGCAATGTAGGTAGAGGACAATTCCCGGCAAGATCTCCCATCCGTCTCCTAATCTGATCGTCTGCTTCCCCGCGCGTAGAGATCTGAAATATCGCAGAAGGGTCCTTCAACTCTACAATGAAGACAGGCAAGTTCCTCAAGTATATTTCAAAGCAAACGATGAAATTAGCAGAGTCTCGAGATAATGGTCGAAGAAATTGCGGCACGACCGTGAAGTCAGAGTCGGGGGGGAACAAAGTGTAGAGAAGTTTATTAACAGGCCGTGGTAGTCAGATTCTTTAGGGTTGGGTGGAACCGCTTGGAATTTGTCGAACGATTTTGTCGGGCCACATAGGGTTTCGAACGAAGAGTGCAAAAGCAAAGCCGAAACCCTCAGATAACAATAGCGCCAAACATAAGGCCATATCGACGCGTGACGTCACTAAAGTAGACATGGAAATCCCAATGATAACAATTACAATTCTTAATTATACAGGGTTGCACACGAGACATTTTGAGCACTTTGAATCGGACTTCAGTTCTTTTAGAATAGCGGCAGCTTCGCCCAAACCGTTATCTTCCATTGAGCGCCCCGTAGATGCCCTGCAATAGTCGTCGAGCTTTTCCAAGTACTTGATCGCGTCATCTGCGTGTCCGACCGCCGAGTAGACATTCGCAACTATCGCCAGCAGCGTGAAGAACAGCGGAGCAGCCCTCAGACCTTCTTTTTCCATCTCCTCTATTAGCTGGAGGGAGGCTGCCAGTGGGTTCGGGCGAGAGTGATCCTTCGTCCAAACGAGGTGGTCAGCTTGAATTTTTTGGAAGCGTTTTGTGATCTCCGTGCGGAATAAATCTGTCTCCTTGGTTGCTCCGACACATCCGGTACATGCGCAGACAATCCCGTAGGGTGCTAGCAGCTCAGCACGCTCGCTCTTGGTTTGGAAAATGTTGCAGTATGAGCTGGACAACTCTTCTCCTTCTTCGGTGTCCCGAATCGCTCGAAGATGGAAGGAAAGGGAAGCCATGTCGAAATGATGCGTAGTATTAGGGGAGCAGCTGAAGATATCTCAGCTCAAGCCTTGCTTGACGGTCGTATATCTTACCTGTGGTTGATCCTTGACATGACATTCAGAACAGCAGAATAAGCCCTGTCGTCGTCGTTCTCGTGATCATCGTACAAGCCTTCTACCTTGTATCCATTGGTGCGAATGATTCCTAGAATCGGCCCACTCCCGTCCTCAGTATGACTGTTCGCCAGGGCCATGAATGCTTTCCGGTTTTCATCCGTCATCCTCTTCAACGCGACGCCAAGGCGTTCCTCCCACTCTTGCATACTAACCTGTATCATCTCCGCCTGGGTAAGACCCTTCGAGCGAGTCATTTCTATACCGCGCTTCGAGATCAGAAGAGGCCTCTCGGCGACAATGAGGTCTCCTGTGCGGAGGGGACGCGTGGCGAACACCCCAAGTCCACCAAACGGCGAAGGCCCGACACGATGGTTTACCTTCTCGCCTGCAGTTTTCTCTACGGGCTGCGGAAATCCTGGGGTGCTGAGGATTCGCTGCTTGACGGGCCCAGCCAAGATACATTCGGTCCAATTGTCAGGTTCATCGTCCAGTGTAGCGCCAGATTTCACGCGCGGGAGAGTAGTGATGACCATCGTGTTGTCGCTGTAATTTAAGGTGTCTCCGGGGAATTCGCGACCGAAAAGCTTCTTAGAAACAACGCCCTCCGTCGGCCGCGCTGTTACAATGTTAGGTTGCACAAAGTCAACGAGAGAGGCTACATTACTGGTCTCAACCTTCCCATAAGGTAACTTGATAACAGGTCGTGGAGCTAAGTTCCTAGTGTGAGGTGAAAAACCGGCGCGATGGAGAATCCGACTAACCGAAAAAGCCATCTCCCTTGGGTGCCACACATAAACTGGGTGGAGTCAATGCGACTGGCGGGAGCGCGATACCCTCCGTCTTCTTCGCCTTTGCGGTTTTCAGAAATCCGCGTTTCATGAAGATGAGAGATGGAGTGGATAAGCGTAAGGTGATTGATTACACAGTCTTGATCTTGTGGCCTTCTTATATAGATGCGCCCGCCTCGAGGTCATGTGCGCCGAAGTATAGAAGCTATGGCCACCCAAAAGTACTAGACACAATCGTCGCCACTTTTGCATGGACCTACTTGACGACAAGGCCACACAAAGGATGACGGTTCCAGCACGAGGATCACACATTGGACAAAGACGTTATAGTATGTGTCCCTTGGTTACCATGTGCACGATGGCGTACAAGAGAATACTGTGTGCCAGAGTCTGTGAAATGTGAACTTTAGAGATAAAAGTTGAAGAAAAAATATACCGGCTTTCACCCAAATTTCAACCGTTCTAAGAAAAAGAGAAAATGAACAGTTGGGTCCAGCTTGACAGCTTCATAGCTTCCTAAATTTTTCTAAACGTCCCGAGGTCAAAATCAAGAGCTGTTTCCTCGTAAAAGAAAGTGTGGCTTGAGACTCGATCGCGAACGCTCAGGAAAACAAAGCCGACGCCCTCAGATAACAGCACCACCATACACCGTCCAAACAGATAAGGCGACGCGTCTCCTCTCCTCTCAACTCTCCAGCAACTCTTCACCCATCATGTCCAGCAACAACGACACAACAGGCTCAGGACGCCTCGACGGTGGCCCCGCCGAATCTCTACCCGCATCATGGGCTCGACCCACCGAAAGACCCAGAGTTGGAAGAGTTGGTCAATGGGGAGGATCTGGAGCGCCTTCTTCATCTTCAAGGTATGTGCATATTCCAGCATCCACCTAACAAAAGCTCAATTCCGATCTCGATATTCTCTTGAAGGAGTGGCGGTTCGGGAAACTCACGGTTTGCTACACTGAGCAGCCTGGGGGGGGGTAATAGTGCTGGTGGTGGGCATCATCCACATCCCCACGCGCATGCGCATGATGATGATGATGACGACGACGACGACGATGACGACGATTCGAAGCGAGAAACTTGGTTCGCTGGTGGGGAGAGGAGGTATGTTATTCTCACTATCTGATCACTCAATCTGAATGACTCCCTCTTCCAGCGGAATCAACGTTCAGAATCCGGACTCTGCCAGACCTGGTGGGAGCAGGGTCCCTGGAGGTGATATGGTACGAGAGCTGCTGAGACGTGCACAAGAGTTTGTTTTTCATTTATAGCTTGAACACTTTTCTCATAATTTCACACACATAGAGGCGGGCAAGCACCCGAAGATGCACCAAGGCCAACGGCGTTCTTTGGTGGAGGCCATACCCTCGGCAGTGACGACACCCCAAGCAGCTTCATTCCCGACCCAAATGCTACCTCCACTGATCTTGGTACGTCTTCCAACTTGCCCCGTCTATTAATGAACTCCTTATAATGTGACAACAGACCGGGTAGTCGTCCGGCACTTGACCTTTTGGCGGAACGGCTTTCAAGTCGAAGACGGCGAATTGATGCGGTACGATGATCCAGAACACGCAGCCATCCTTGCAGAGATCAATTCCGGGTACGTTCTACTTACTCCCCTCTAAAACTTCGTCTTCATTTGAATCGTAGCCGTGCTCCACCATCCATCCTGAACGTCCTCGACGGGCAAAACGTCGATGTCCGCGTCGCGAAACGCGTCAACGAAGACTACGTACCTCCCCCCAGTTCCGTCAAAGCGTTCACGGGATCAGGACATCGTCTTGGCGCACCGGTCCCAGGGTTTAGCGGTGCGAGTGGGAGTGGGGCTTCACCACCCGTAAACATGCCTGGCACTTTCCCAAGTTCTGGTGTTGTGCGGACGCCTTCTAGTACAGCGGCACCGGAGCACGAAAGGGCGTCTATCAATACGAGGTTTGAGGTGGATCAGACGCAGCCTACGACGAGTGTGCAGATTCGATTGGCGGATGGAACGAGGTTTGTGGTTTTTTTGTTTTCCCATCGATACACCTGTGCTAACTATCGATCTATCTACAGGATGGTTGCCAGGATGAACTTGACTCATACCATTTTGGACATTCGGAACTTTATCAACGCGTACGTTTCCCATATCTTTTCAGCTCTTTACTTTGCTCAATTAATTGATTCCATCAGCTCTCGTCCCGAAAACCTCGTTCGACCATACGAGATCGCGACGACTTTTCCTAATCGTGTCCTGGACGACACCAGCGCTACGATAAAGGACGCGGGGTTGGTTAATAGTGTTGTTATACAGAAGTGGGTGTGAAGGTATTCGACGACTCTTTTCTTGGACGGACTTTGAAGGTGTACATGAAGATAAAAGCAGAAGTTGACTGATGGTTGTAGATATAATGGAAATTGACCATTTTTTGGGTGCCCTCTAATCTAAGGTCAACAGCGATGTAAGACAAGTGTCTAACAACTTGACGTTATGCCATTTCTACCTAACCTTGCCCCCGAGCTGATCCAGCATATCAGCAACGAGGTAAGTTTTCCCAACCAAAGCACCTTCTCTGCTCACCCGATTCCAGCTGGGGAAGAAGACCTCCTCACTCTCCGACTCGTCTCCAAGCATCTAAACACCATCATAGAACCGCAAGCTCTCCGCTCACTCGCGCTGTACATCTTACGAGATCACCTCGACGCTGGACAATCCCTGCTCACAACGCTATCATCCCAGAGCCACCACAAAGCGACATGGGCCACCAAGAACCTACGCATCGCGGCGCTTTGTCCGATGGCTTATTGTACTAGTGGACCGCCGTGTTGTAGGTGGGTTGAGGAGAGGAGTGTGTGGACTGTTGTGCGTGAGACGGAGGATGATGATCCCGGGAAGGCGAAGGTTGTTGGAGAGGAGATGAAGAGGTTGATTGAGGGTGCTGTTGGTTCGTTGAGGAGGTTGAGGTCTTTTTGGTGTGTTCGTTACCCTCTGCGACGAATGCCAGGTTTATTGAAGGGTTTTTGCAGGTGGTCGATCTGTCCTAACGATCCACAGTTCACCCATTCAGCAGTGATGAACGGTATAAAAACTCTACCCAACTTGGAATCCATTCAAATAGATCTATGCGTCTCCACCACCGCTCTCCAACTCGATTCTCTAAAAAAACTTGACGAAGATCGTCATAACGGGGTACTGCGTCGATTTCCTCAGGACCATTGTCGATCCGTTGACCATAGCCATTTCGAGGTCACCCCGCTTGGCTTCGTTGGAGTTTGGTACTGGGTATATGAACGTAGACCTGTTTGATCTGCCTACGCTTCATCGGCTTTTCAAAAGACGAGCGGTGGAGGATGCGGTGCATTTGAAAGAGTTGGATGTTAAAGGGTGTTGGGTGCGTTTGGACCAAACGACGCTGCCGCATGTGAGGTATCTCACTTCGTTGACGCTTATCCATGTCATGGTGGATACTTCCCGTATTGCGGAAGGTGACCCGATAATGGAGGAAAGCTCGACGCATGATGAGATTTGGGCTGCGCTGAATAAAGCTGGTGGTTGGCTACAGAGTGTATCTGTGGATAATGTTGGGACGGTGTTCCTCCAGTACCTCTCCTCCTACTCGGGATTGAAGAAGATACAGCTCGCTCCTGAGAACTTCCCGCATTGGAGACGGGGGGAGTCTGAGGATGCGGCGGAGAAGTTTTATGAGGGGTGTTTGATCCATCATGTAGAGTCTCTTGAGGAAGTGGACGTTCAGGCTTTATGAAGGGCGGTGGTGTTTGGTTGATGAGAATGTTGATGTTTTGTGTCAGTGTCCGCGATTGAGGGTGTTGACGGGATGTATCGTCGACTCGGATTCGAATTCGAACCTTGTCGTAAGTCCCACTATTTTCACCCCAGATCGATCGAGCTAATGGCAAGACAGAAACTACTTATTGATAGCGTCGTCGCCCGGATGCCGTCATTGGAAGAGTAGGTGTGAGTGATATCAGCACACGTATAGGCCAAGCGCGGGTGTGAGGCAATTGCCATTGGTTCAGGCTGGGTCGCATCGTGCGAGGATGAAGCGGTATGTATGATAAGAGACAAATTGATCGACGCCATCAAATCAAGCTCTTTCCAGCTTTTTCACATTTTCGATATGTCTTCGCCATGATGACCATCGCTTAGCGCCAACTTTTGTCTTTTCTTTTCTCATGTCCACCCCTTTCAACGCCGAGAGCTCCTCTTCAGATTCGTACACACCGCCTCAACCACATCCCTATCAACTAGCAGCGTACAACTCTCCCGTGCAGAGCGACAGCCCCGCTATATCGTACCACTCCCGCCCATTAGAGCCGGACAAACCACCAGAAAGTATCACAGGACACACTTTCACCGTCATCCAACAACAACAACCTCAACGCTCACTCCAAGCACAATCCTACCATCTCCCCAACTTCAAACCCCTCACCCTCTTTCTCATCTTCCTCCCCATCCCACCACTGCTCTCCATTTTATACCTCGTAACAGGGCACGCCATCCTCCGACACCACCACACACCCAATGGCCCCTACTCCGCCCCATTTTCATCCTCCGCCAAAGCAGGTCTAGTAGGCGGAACCATCCTCTCCATTCCCCTCGCTCTCCTGCTCTACCTCCTCCTCTCCCCAACCTCCAAACCAAACGAATTACCAGAGGACTTTTTCGAAGACGACGATGATGAAGGCGGAGTGGGTACTTCAAGATGGGCGTGGTACGCTGGCCTTGGGACTGTTTTTGTTCTCGTTCTGTGCATTGGAGGCGCGGCGGGTCCGTTGGGTGTTACGTGTCTCTCTAAAAACGAGGGCGAGGAGCTGTTGAGTCCTGGGGAGGCGGCTGCGGCGGGCATGGTGGGCGGGCTGGTGTTGGCTTTTGGGAGTGTTACGGTCGCTGCTGTTGGGTTGGTGTGTTGTGCGATTTGGTTGAGGAGGACGAGTACGAGGTCATGACACCCCTTGTGAGTGTTTTGTCTTTTATTCCCCATTTCTGGATTCATGTGTGTAGATTTTAGAACACGCTTGGATAACTTGATGAAAATGGGCTCTTATATATAATGGTAAGTTGCTTTCTTATCTTACTTTTGCCACCTCACTCACCCGGTACAGTGCACCTTATTATAGATCTCCGTTATATTCCCTTTCACGCTCCCTTACGACTTATACCCACGTCGGACACCCCAAGTACTGCTATTGCGCTTGTGTTTAAAATGATATCTAAGCAACGCTATTTAATCCGGTTTTTCTTCTTGATGATGATGTGCTTTTGATCATGATTTGAGTTTTTCTTGTTTTTCTAGGCGACCCCACCGGTGCTTGCTTACTTCAGTCCAACTTAACATCAACTTCATACAGGCCTCCAGATCGCTCGCCCCATGAAATTCGCCCGATAACCCTGAAATCCGCCCAATCCAAGCTTGAGCTCACGCTTTACTTTGAAAGCCTCGTCAGCCACCAATGCAGACCTATCCCAGTCTCAGCAGTCATTTCATCAATTTCTCTCAACGCCGCTTCTTTTCGTGGAAGTTGACGCCTGAATTGCTCTAAAATCCTTTACCTGCACGCGAACATCTTCATCCTCAATGTCTAAATTTCGCAAGGGTGAGTTTCGTATGATAATAACGCACAGGACCTTGCAGATAACACAACCATTTGCAGCCCATTTTTACATTATGCGCCCCATTTCAAACCTGCCCGATCACCTTGCTTCGAAACGAACCTTGGGCTACTTTGAAAACGAAAAAGATGCCAGCCACCAAGGTCTGGTCTCAGGAAGGATTCTTTCTTGCCTCTCTCGATTCCCTTCAACCTTCGGTCTTTTTCTCTTGTCTCTTGACATTCAGTCGGTCGTTTCCCTCGGTCTTTCCTCGACAATCAAGTCAGTCAGTCTTTACGAAGCAGCATGCCTTCCCTCCTCGATACCCTTTCCATCGCCATACGCGAATTCTGGAGGATACTCACACGACAATCGTCAACCACGCTCGTTAACGGTAACATTCTCAAAGGGGTACGAAAACGTGAGCACACACACACCCGCCTCTCCGTCCTTCCTTCTCTTTCTTTCATCTGAACCTTACTTCCTTTTTGTTTTTTTCTAAGCGACGACACCCCGTCAGCCACCACCCATCCGCACAAGATTCTCATGGTCTTACCTGCTCGTCCTCTTTTCGTGTGGCCGTCGTCGACCACGCCGTGGAGATTCGTCGTTCTATGTTGATGGGGATTTAGAAGCTGGCGAGGGTGGTTCATTGAGTGCGTTGGACTCTTCATTTTTATAGATAGAGATGCTCATGGATTGTGGTATTAGGCCCACATGAGGGAGGTGGACAGCGTAAAGATAGTCCGTGTGATCATGAAGGAGAGTTTGTGGATATTGATTTGAATGATGGGAAACTCCTACAGCGACCGACAGGGACGAGTCAGAGTCAGAGTCGAGGTGCGTTTTTTATATTCATTCGGGTTTGCTTTTTTGAGTGGCGTCCTTTTCTTTATAGAACCCTCTTCGTTCATGCCCCCAAAGTTCTACTTCCCTATCCGTGAGTAGAGTGCGCGACTCTCCTACTTTGGCTTGTTCTAAGCCCCTCTACGTATCTAGCAATCCCTCTAATCGAAATCGAAAAAGACAACGACCAACAAGAACAACAAGAACGAGAAGGAAATCCAAGCCCACCAATCCTCGTTCTATCCGACATCCTCGATCAATTCCCACTCCCACCAACATCCCACCCGCGTATACCCAGGAACGATATCATCCGTGGAGACTCAAGTCCCTCCTCAAATCTAAAGCGCTTCCCCCGGCCCCTCACACCAATGATCGACTTTGACGCATCCTCGTCGTCCTTTAGCTCCGAGTTTGAGAGCATGTTATCAGTTTCATACGACTCTTCTTCTAATAGCTCGTGTTTCTCCCCCTCTTCTTCGCCGCCTGCGACCCCACTGTCGCCTTTTACGCCTACGACGCCAGTTTCACCTTGGATACCTGCTACGCCGCTTTCGGCTTGCACGCCTACGACCCCGCTGAGGGCTGTGTTGCCTGCGTGGTGTGAGTATCATACGTCGAATATTGCAAAGAGGGAGGAGGCGTATAGGAGGATGAGGTTGAAGAAGAAGAAGTTGGGGGAGAGGGAGGATGTGGAAAGGGCTAGAGATGATGATGGATTTCTGTTGAGGTTGAAGACGAAGAGCCCCGTTGTTTCTGGAGAGCCTGAGGAGGATGTCGGTGGGAAGAAGCAAGAACAGACTATTGACGCGGTTCATCAGAAGGCCAGCCATAGTGAGAAGGACACTCGCTCGGATACAGCAGACGACCGAGAAAGCCAGGACACCTTACGCAACTTCAAGATCCTCCACAAACCCATCATCCGACCACCTCTTCGTGTGTTCATCCCAGGCCACAAACGTTCTACGAAAAGGGGTAGTGCCAATGGATCTTTGTCGAGGATAAAGAGCCCTGCTATTTCTGCAGAGCTTGAGGGTTATGGTGGGAAGACGCAAGAACAGACTGTTAACACGGCCAGTCATAGTGAAAAGGATGCTCGCTTGCATGCAAGCAAATCAGAAAGTCAGGACCTTCGCAACTACAAAATCCTCCCCCCCAAACCCATCCGACCACCTCTTCGGGTGTTCATTCCAGGCCATAAACGGTCCCCACCCATCTTCACACTTCCAGGTCCAGATGATTTCTTTATTCCAGAAGAAGACACGGAAGACGCGTATGCGGATCAGTCGTACATCGTCACCCAACCCCATGACCATCACACGCAGCAGAAACCTATCGTCCTCCGCCGAAAGTCAACATCTGATTCTGAATCACGAGTACACCTAAAACGAGCTTGTTCCGATGCGAAGCACGACATGACGAATGTTCTGAGGGCGTTTAACGAGATGGTCCTTGGCACCGAAGAGGATTTCAGGACGTTGTTTGAAGGGGAGAGTTTGAGTACTAGTTTGAGTTTGGTCAGTTCTGTCGTGGAGGAACGCAATATCTTGCCCCCTTCCTCGAGCCGAAGCCGGAGCCGGAGTTGGAGTGGGAGTGGGATGGGGAAGATGGGGAGGACGAGTATGGCGTCGAGGTTGGCGAGGGCTCATTCGTGTGCGCATGCGAGGACGCAGGGGGGTAGGGATGGGGATGGGGATGGGGGTGAAGAGACCTCGTCGGATGAGGATGGGTTTGATGAGGAGAAGATGGCGCCTGGGGAGTGGTTTGATATGGTGGGATTGGATGAATATTTGGCGTAGTGCTTTCCCTTCCCCCTTGGGTTGGTCAATTTCGATTCATCTGGTGGACCTCCTTCTACCTTCAACCTTTTTTTTTTTTTTCAAATAATAATGTAGCCTTGGTACTAATATCTACGGAGAGCTTTAGTCAACGAAATAGGAATCATTCATAACATATCTGGGTTGACCCTCATCTCACCTTCGCCTGTGAAGTGGCAATCGATGTTGATGACTCGTTCTTGGCTCTGCTGGAAGACGTCCAGGTCCTTTTTCTGCGTCGGCTGTTGGGGCTCCACAAAAGATCCATGTGTGCTGTTCTATTCACAGAGACAGGAGTCATGCCAATTAGATATCGCCGCATCATCCTTGCATTGCGGTATCTACAATACTTACAGAAACTACCAACACATCACTACGCTCGGGCTGCCTTCGACGATGCTTGCCTCTTGCATGCAGTGGGAAAGCCTTCCTGGGTTGGAGACATCTCCTTTGCACTCTCTCGCCTTCGCTTTCCTGTCGTGCTTGAGCCTGTGCACCTCACCGACCCTGAGTCAGTTACAGGTCTTATAGCTGACATCGAGGTGTCGTGTGCGCGTGCCCTCCAGAGGGACATCAATGAATCCGAGAAGACAGTCCTATTGAAGGAGCGCATCACCAGTCCCGCAGCTGTTAACCTGTCGGATGTGCTGAAGTATCGACACTACCTTGACGTCGTTGTTCCTGTACACCGCAAGGCGTTGACGCGACTCGTTACTTCATGCCACGTTCTTGCAGTAAATTGCTTTCGTTGGGATCCTGTTCGACGAAAGGAGATTCCGCGGAACCTGAGGTTGTGCCGTTTCTGTCACGATGAGACTGAAGACGAGTGTCATGCGATGCTGTACTGCGTTGGAAATGGCGCTCTGACGGTGAGGAGAGGAGTCTTCTTTTCGGATGCCCATCAGGTTGTGCCTGGGATTCGGACTACAGTTTTGAATCTCCCCCCTCCAGACTCATTGCGTGTTCTAGTGAGAGAAGAGCGAGTGGTTAGGGTCCTGGCTAAGTACGTGTTTGATGTGCTCAGCATCTTTGAGGCGGCTGAGCCGTACCTTCATCCCACGTTGCTGCACCCCAGCGCCCTCTCTCCATAGTGTGTTTGTGTTGGGTTGAGGTCGTTTTTGTCCGCACACTGTTTCTGAAGTGTGCCATAGCTGTTGCAGATGAGACGGTCGAGGTCAGTGGAGCTCACCCTGGGTCACGATGAGTTTTGGTGGCTGGTTGGAGAACCTGCCAGTGGCCCCTCCATGGAGGTTTTAGTCGTGTGCCCTGCCGTGTGGTATGCTCCGTAGCACAGTTGTATTTAGGCGCTACAGTTGTGTATCGGGAACCGGTTGTTCCTCATTGGGACCGCTCCGGAATATATATCTCCTCTCTCTCTCTCTGGTGTAGAAAAGATAAAAACACGACGGACCAAAATTGTGATTTTTGTATTTCGACCTCTTTCTCATGGATCAATCTAACCAGAAACCCCCTTTTCGCGTGGAACCCTGGGTTTCTTCTGCATTTGGTAGAAATCCCCCTTCCATCAGTCGATGGGTTATTTTGAGGAACCCCATGTCGGAGTTAAATTCCTAGATGCCGACGCGTGTCGCGCTCAAATTTGGCTCAAATTTAAATTGATCTTGGCTCCCCGGGTCATGATGAGAAGAGAGCGCGACGAGTTGAACTCCATCATGCACATCCCTTGTCGCACACGTATCGTCGCGCGATGCGACGCGCCCACTCGACAAGTGGTTACCACGGTAAATAATATTGGTTCATGGTCTACACGATGCTACAAGATGCAAACAAGATGAGGGTTTGGACGGGTAGCTATACTTACATAGATGTAGGAGAGCGAGAGTGGTTTAGGGATGCCACTGCTCCCTTCCATAGTCCCTTGCTACTTGAAAGGTTGATGACCCCCGCCGCCAACTTGAACTTATGCATGTGCATGTGGTGGACTTCAAATATTCTGAGCTCCGCTTCTTGTGGAAACAAGGTTTCTACGCAAGCACTTTGGAAACCCTGGGTTGTTCAGGGGAAACCAGGGTTTCTGGATAGTTTAATCCCTTTCTCATGACCCTCAAATTCTCGCTACCTCGCCGTGAGTATTACAGCCAGGGGGCTCCCATCGGCGCATCCCGTGAACGCAACTACCTTTGACATGTACCAATTCCCACGTCAGGGTCTTCACGCTATATCGGTAACAATGATTAATGATACATCCAAATCCGTGCGAGTACATGTTGCTTAGATCAAATCAGTACATACATGATACATCCTGCCCTCATTCTCTGCCCCTTCCACATTGTGTCTTCTTTGTTGGAGATGGCTGTCGAGTGCTTGAAATTTGAGAGACACTTGAGGCTGCTCTTTTTCTTGATGCCTCCATTACATCTTGGAGCCCTTCAACTGCATCACTGTTGATCATTTCTCCAAAGATAGTGTCTTGTAATTCTTGTCGAAATTCATAGTTAGGACGCTTTCGAACCATGGCAGAAGCGCAAGCAAGCAGTGGGGGAGAAAGGAAGAACGTCTATCATATCTATCTGATCTATTTAACGTGTATGTACGGATTTGGGTGCGTGATCAATCATTTTTCCTGATATAGCGTGAAGACCCTGACGTGGGAATTGGTACATGTCAGAGGTAGTTGCGTTCACGGGATGCGCCGATGGGAGCCCCCTGGGTGGAAGCGCCTGGCAAGGTTCTGAGTGTTATATTACCGCGTCTGGCTGGTAGTGAGTACCAATGGTCCATGATGCCGACCGACTCGTTTATGAGCATATCCAGCAACTAACTCGCCGCCAACCTGGCTGGTTGAAATTCATCGTGAACTGTGGGGACAGCGTGACTTTCTTGGCAAGATTTTTCGTACCGCAACAGTGACCAAAGACGACTTCACCAAACTTCAATCTCTTCTGGACGCACTGAATCCCGAACGCAACGCTGATGAATATGTGTCAAAGGATGTTCTTGCAACGAAAGCCGCGTTTTTACGCGAGAGGAGCTCTGATGTTGACCCAGACCTTGTTGATGGTCTAGTCCCCCGACCGGTTTTAGTTGCCTGCCAACCTCCAACTTCCGATGTCGTGGACCAAGACGGTGCTCTGGGCGATCATGACATTATGGACGACGATAACGACGACGCTGCCATGTTCATTGATGATGCTCATCTTCCAAACGAAGCCACAGCGATTTTCCCCTGTACCTTTCAGTATGTGGACCTGACTGTCCTCCGTTGCAAGCAGAATCTTCGCGTGCCACGGTTGATGCTCTTCCGAAGTGAGTGGGGTACCATGATAGACATCTTTAACAAGGGGGAAAAGGGTATATGTGGAAGTGCCATCTTCTCAGGCCAGCCGGGCATTGGTGAGCACCATTATCAGTATCTGACGGTCACTTCCAACCAACGAATTAGGGAAAACATGCATGTTGTATTCAATCCTCGTTCTTTGCATCATCCTTGCCCGGCCAATCGTATTTCAGGACTTTCGCGGCAAGGTCTTCATTATTGGCAATACCTTGCACCTTCTTGGCACACCGGGGGCATCTATCGATGCCGATGATGTTCTTACACTCGTCGATGCCGACAATGCAGCCTGTCAACCTGATGACTATTTCTTTGACCATGAGAAATATCGCATACTGCTAGTTTCTCCGCCAAGAAAGAGGGAAGAGCAAAGGTGGCTTAAACAATTTGTTGGGCCGGATGCGATGTTTATGATGGATCCATGGTCGCGAGAGGAACTTTTTGTTGCATCGTTCGTGCATTCCGCTCAATCAATTCGCCTGCTTACGATTTATAGGTTATTACTCGAAAGCAAGGACATAACTCTCAAGCGACTTCAGGAAGCTTCTCGTATTTGCGGAAACATACCTCGTAAATGTTCCGCAGCGGCAGTATCTCCTCTTGCTCTTTCGCTTGCGAGACAAAGGATCAGGGTTGCGATTCAGCAGATCAATGAATTGTCTGATACTATCATCAAGGTGAGGGTGGGTGGTGAATCAGACATATTCCAAATACGCCCGTTGTCTGAGCATCGATTCTGGGTCGACTATTGCGTGGAGCCAGTTTCGGCCTGGGCTCTCTCGGAGATGCTGGATGTCCTAGACGAACGAAAGGCAGGCTCTGCATATGGGGTTTATTGTGCCGGTATCGGACCTCGAGCGCGACATTTGCATCCAGTCGATAGACCCGGTTGCTCCCTAATTCTTTGATGCGACACTGTCCTTGCGCGCATTGTAGTCGTATGCTCTTATCATATGTACTATTTTATGATCAATTGTAATTGTGGGCAATACATCGAGAATACTCTGTGTCGTTCTCAAGCCGCAACTTTCTGTAACTTCCACTCACAGGAGTTTTCCAACATGCAACCAACATGGGCTGACTTATGAATGTCCCTCCGAGCGTTCGATTACCATCTTGTCCGCCCAATGTCCACCCCAGCACCCGAACTTATCCAACAAATCGGTACAGAGGTCTGTGTATAGACAAATCCAAACCGGTTGTTCCTCACTGCCAGGACCTCTACCTCTACCTCTACCTTTACCTCCAACCCAGAGCAATGTCGCAGAATTTCGTCTCGTTTGCAACAGGATGATCAGCGTACTCGAACCACATATTATCATTGACATTACAAAGCTTCGGCTCAGCCGCTCGATGTTGGCAAACTCGGCGGCGCATGGCAATCTGTCACACACCCGCATCCTTCGAAGGACCTATGCGATCGCTCCCCTACTGGGTGTTTGACCTAGATACTGGGAAACGGGTGGAGCAGCCGCCGACTCCAGACTCTCCTGGGGTGAAGAAAGGTTGCCGAGGAAAAGATGCAGAAACTGCTTCTGGTGGCCATCGCCTCTTTGAGCAACTCCGAGTCGCGAAGTCCCAAGTAAGCTGTCAATTGGACTCTCTTAAGCTCTCCGAATTCACGTTCTTTGCCAGATGGAACATTGAAAGGCACGACTCAAAGTGGATACCAACGGCTGTCGTGGACGTTATCAACACCCTTTTAAGTCTCAAGTCCTTAGAATTGGTTTAGAAGGTGCTACTGCAGGCGTCCAGCTAGATTCTCTTCGTTATCCGGAGAGTATCGAGATATCTTCGCCCGACAATGATTACTTCGTAAATATCATTGAACCCTGTTCGCTCTTGCTTGCGAATTCGCCAAACCTTCATACCCTCAAAGCATCTGGGAGGATTGCTCACTAAATCTCGACACTTCCCCATCTTCATCGCTTGACGTCCTTGACACCACACGATGTTGGAATTTGATCCAGGCGGGCCGTATGTTGGGAGGACAGAAAGCTCGCATCCAGACGAGATGTGGGAGATGTTGAAGGCGACCATGTCCACGTTAATGGCATTGATGTGAACCATGCCTCTACTACCCTTCTCGATATATCTCATTGTACTCAGGACTGGAGAAACTGCGTCTGGCGCCTATAAAGGTTGAGGTTTATTCAAGCATACGAGCTCTCTTCGAACTCGTTGTCAGGGCTGGTTTTGAAGGGGGGTGGTGCTTCTGGGATCAAGCTCTCGTGACGATCTCGCTATGCAAGAAGTTGAAGATCCTCGAGGGTAGTCTTATGTCGGCAGCCCTCGATGACGCTATGGTGAGTTGATGTGTTCTTTCCGATGGTGAGGCTGGGCTCATGAATGGTGTAGAAGATGTTGATTGACTTAATCACCCAACTCCCTCGCATGGAGGAACTAACTGTTCACCCCGCGAGCCTGGAGTGCTTTCGTTGGCATATCTGTGCTAACCCGGTGATGGGCAATCTTCAGTCTCCTATTGTGTTTACGGAGGCGGGGATCCCACGTCTGACATCAAGAATTTACGAAACGCTTTTCAAGCTCTCATCGACGTGACAAAAGGTGTGTAGACTCCGTTGAGCTCGCTTGCAACCCATCTGATCATGATATAGGTGGTGGTAACATACTTTCCTACAAAGGCAGCGGGAAGTTATGTGACCTGAAGTGTGCCATCACACTTCACGGCGCCTGGGGAAAGCATGGTGGCGTGCCCACGGTAAGTCGACTACTCTAGTTCTAGGCATAATAAGACTTACTCGACGTTTTCATCGTCAAGGAACCTTGGACACCATGGCTGCGGAAGTCTTCTACGAGGAATATCAATTTTCGCCTTTGCTAATTGCCAATCGACCTGACCCGGACGGCTGGGTAGCTGACGATCTCCCTTGTATGGACTCATGGAAGATGCGACTCAACCTGAGGTTGTGAAGTTCGGATGTTCTCGTGACGACGTGAAGAAACAAGCCGGCACTGCATTATCTCTCTTTCCCCATCTCGAGGCACCCAGAAGTTCGTGACTCTTCAAAACTTCGATGATATAAAAGACGAATACCTACGGCATCCCTTTCAGTTTCGTAACACTCTTGGAAATATGCCGTCGAGCATTGCACACAGCCCACTGCATATAAGGGTGTCAGGCAAAACTTTGACGACAAAGCAGCGACTCCAAGTTGGCTTCAAGTCACTTCTACATTCAGAACTACATTATGTAGCTAAAATGCTCAACCCGACGTATGAAGTTGAGGATGTCGAGATACAACCTTTGCTACAAGTTTATCGCTCCCTCAACCGAAAGGTGGATACGCCTCTGGCTGACGAGGCAGTTCCCACCGAACGTACGTAACAGATCCAAACGTCAAAATCGACATTTTATCCATATAGAGGTGTTTGGAGCTGCTTGGCGGGCGTCTGTGTTCTACGGTGTCCCTTGATTTTTACATAGGTGGAGTCAATGCGGGTGATTGGACTCGGGAGCGCTTTATTACCGCAGTTCGAAACTTTCGCAGTACAACACTTGAACAATCATCTAACCACCATGAGCGACAGAGGTCACCGAGGCATTAAGGTTCATCCTGGACGAGGCGACCCAGGTTTTGGGAGGGGGCGTGGTGGGCCTGGCTTCGGCAGGGACCATGCGGGACCTAGCTTTGAGAGAGGCCGTGGAGGAGGACCTGGTTTTGACAGAGGTCGTGGAGGATTTGGTTATGACAGAGGTCGTGGAGGATTTGGTTTTGACAGAGGTCGTGGAGGACCTGTTCTTGTTTGGGGGCGTGGAGGGCCTCTTCTTGTTGGGGGCCGTGGAGGACCTCGCATCGACAGAGGTCGGGGGGGACCTGGTTTTCACAGAGGCAACGGAGGTCCTACCTCTTTCGACAGGGGCCATGGTCGGCCTGGTGTCTTTCACAGAGGCCGTGGGGGACCTCCCTTTGGCGAAGGCCGAGGCGGTGGCCGAGGTCGCGGATTTCTAGGTCTGGGGTTTGTTTGAAGAGCAGAACGTCATGGACACGACGCAGATTTTGAATTCCACATTTCGCCCATTTCGCTGGCCATCTATACTTTGTCGGAATAGAGAAACGGCTTTGGCTTCTCTTTTGACACGTGCGGGCGCAGTTTCGAAGGAGGAGTGATATAATTGATCAGTAACAATTTACACATCACTAGCACTCATGTACTGGAGTCGACAGCTTCAGCAATTCAAAATATGTTGTAAAAATGTCGTCACGACTCACAATTCACTCTTCCCCGTTTCTCCAATGATCCTCAAGTGGCCATCGTCAACATTCTGTCGTAGGGTACTTTGAGCTTCACCACATGTGACTAACACTTTTTTCTTCAGGGAAATGTAATGGCACGTAACGATGGGCGCTCAATTCAACTCGGACGGACCCGATGGGCGCCTTTGTGACTTTATGTAAAAGGACAGCACTTCAAACCTTCTTCAGCTCACCACGTACACTCGAATTCATTCACTAGCAACTGACAATCATGAGCGACAGAGGTCAACGAGGCCGAGGACAAAACCGTGGCGGACGAGGTGGCTCAGGAGGCCCACGTGGAAGAGGGGGCGGTGCTGAAGGTCAAGGAAGTGGTAGGTCAACACCAAGTGAGAGAGGAGGGGGCCGGGGCGGTCCAGGTTTTGACAGAGGCCGAGGTCGAGGATTCGACAGAGGTCGCGGCCAAGGTGGACCAGGTGGCGCTCGTGGTGGGTTTTCGGGATCCACGATATATGCAGAGAATACTCCTGCTAGGCTTCCTGACCGGCTGGCGGACAATAGCCAAGAGAAATTGATCTCAAGCTTCAAGTCGTTAAAAGTCCAGCCTGACCGCCCGCTGCGTCCAGGCTACGGAACGCTTGGAAAACCTATTACCCTCCGCGCGAATTTTTTTCCCATGCGCGTTCCAAAGGGGCCCATATATGACTATACCGTTGAAATCACGCCGAAGACCAATATCAACAGGCTCAAAAGTCGTATCTTTGAACTCTTGGAGTTGAGCCCTTTATGCCAACCACATCTCCCATACATTGCCCACGACCGCAGTCAGAGGCTTGTCTCCGGGCGTAAACTGCCTCAACCTCTTGATATTCAAGTTCCATTTTTTGACGACACCGAGTCGGGGCCAAGCGCCAACGCTAAGGTTTACAACGTTTCAATCAAATTTTCTCGCGAGATAGACACCCAGCAGCTAAACCGGTGTGTTGGAAGCCTTATCTGCGCTCGTCAGTCCTAATTCTCTTCTCAGCTATCTGGATGGTCGAGGTGAAAGCCGGGACTACGACACACTTCCACTTATTTCCGCACTTAACCTCGTTTTACAGCAACATGCTAGTAGGCAAGGTGTACGTGTCGGCAAGAATCGGTACTTTTTCCCAACCGCAGACAAGGTTTCCCTGGGGGCTGGCGTGGAGGGTTGGCAAGGCTTCTTCATGTCTGTACGACCATCATTTAAACAGCTTATGGTCAACGTGTAAGCTCCTCCCTCACGCTGAAAATAGTTTCGCTTATTTTCCAACGTAGCAACGTTTGCATGACAGCCTTCATCCAACCTGGCAACCTTGCCGATCGGTTAATCGAATTTCGACACTCATCTGGCGCAATGCCGACTTTACCCAAACAGATGGTGAAGAGTATCAAAGTGAAAACGAAACACTTGGGTCACAGGAAACCTCTCAAAGCCATAGGGACTACGTCGGCTCGCAACACTTATTTTGATTGCGAGCAATTTGGGGGCAAAATTTCAGTGGAACAATACTTTTTAAAGGGTAAGTCATGACCACAACGTATTCAGCTATCTCTATTAACTTTTCTGCTGTAGCGTATAACAGAAAACTCCGCTATCCAGTCGAGTTACCCGTTGTTGATATTGGAGGTAACAAAAAGGTCTGGGTTCCCGCAGAGATGTGCGATATCGAACCCGGAAACGCCTATCGGGGGAAGCTCAACGAGAAGGAAACCGCGCAAATGATCAGGTACGCGTGCAATCCGCCTCGTGTGAACGCGGAGGCCATCGTTGGCAAGGGACTACCCACTCTGGGTGTATCTCCACCACAAGGGCCGCTTGCTGGGTTCGATGTTTCTATAGATCCTACAATGGCCGTGGTCCCAGGCAGAGAACTTTACCCCCCCAAACTAACGTATAAAGTCGGTCGAGCGGACGTCAAGAATGGCAGCTGGAATATCCTTGATGTCAAATTTCAACAAGGGGCTACTATCACGTCGTGGTGGGTTATGGTGGTTAGAGATGGACATAACATGCTTTCAGGCCCGAAGGACCCGAGGCTCATGGGCTTGGTGCAGGGATTTGCCACGAAGCTCAAGAACAGCGGCGTGAACATTCCAACTGGACTTCCCCGTCTCATCCCTCCGCCAACTTTACCTCCTCCATATTCTGACCCTTCTAGGACACAGGGGCTGCGGAATATCAAGTTAACTTTGGAAGGAGAATTAAAAACGCAAAAGAAACCAAGCTTTGTTCTTGTTTTATTGGAAAACCGAG
The DNA here is from genome assembly GCF_000143565.1 of Laccaria bicolor S238N-H82. Taxonomy (NCBI): domain Eukaryota; kingdom Fungi; phylum Basidiomycota; class Agaricomycetes; order Agaricales; family Hydnangiaceae; genus Laccaria; species Laccaria bicolor. The sequence goes on along the minus strand of NW_001889941.1, from coordinate 30,788 downwards.
ACAATTATATTTATCCCGGAATCAAAGTACGCATTGACACATTTACTCATTACCTTTTAAAAGATCTGACTATTTCATCTAGCGAATTTGTGATGTAGAGCTTGGAATCCATACAGTCCACATGCAACTAGGGAAAGCCCTGACCGACGAACGCAAGCAAGATCAATACTTCTCCAACGTTGCTTTGAAGGTGAACACGAAGCTTGGGGGGATGAATCATTTGGTAAGCACCTTGTGCTTTTGATCATAGCAATTGACTCATTCGTTCTCAAGCTGGAACCCAACGCCATGAATTGGCTAACAAAGAAGAAAACCATGATGGTTGGTATAGATGTCACCCATCCAGGTCCCAATAGCCGGGAGGGAACACCATCAATCGCTGCGGTCGTCGCCAACGTCGATGACAATTTCGTCCAGTTCCCGGCTAGCCTTCGTATACAGCAGCATAGCAAGAAAGAAGTACGTCTCGTTTGAGACTGATCCACCTCATGCCCACATTCACAACTAACCTCATGCTAATAGATGCTCGACGAACTCAGGGATATGTTAGTTGAGCGTCTGATTGTCTACGAAAAGAAGAACAAAGGTCTTCCGGCGAGAATTTTTGTATTCCGCGATGGCGTTTCGGAGGTAGGTCTTAGTGACTCCTGATGACAGCCCCCCCTCATCATCAATGCAGGGCCAATTCGACACAGTCCTCCAAGAGGAGCTTGCTCAAATTCTCGAGGCGTTCAAGAAGTTGAGTACGAAAGCCCGTGGATCGGCTTACCGACCATCTTTGTCGATTATCATCTGCGGGTGTGTACTCTGCGTCATGTTCAGTTAAATCAGGGATGTGACGCTCTTCCTCTCCTAGAAAACGGCATCACGCGAGGTATATACCAAAGTCTTCTCAGTACTCCTTTCGTTCATTCTGCCCTAGGTTCTACCCCATCGATTCCCAGTACGCAGACAGGAACGGAAATACGCGTCCAGGTACTGTTGTTGACAAAGGTGTCACTGGAGTGTACGTAGTGCTACCCGCCATCAACTTTGATCTGGCCTAACTTTTTTTTCGTAAAGCTTCGATTTCGACTTTTACCTCCAAGCACATGCCGGACTTCAAGGCTCCGTCAAAGCCACGCATTACACAGTGGTATATGATGAAAACAGCCTTACCGCGGACGATATACAACAAGGCACACACACTGCCAGCTATCTCTATGCGCGAGCTACAAAGGCTGTTAGTCTCATTCCCGCCGCGTACTACGCCGATTTGGCGTGCGAGCGGGGCAGATGTTATTTGAACGATTTCTTAGTAGATGATAAAACCACCACTGCTGGCAGGAGCGGGTTTGTCGACAAGGAGCACGAAGCTGCTCGGGTTTTTGAGTCAGCTAAGGCTGCATGGGGTCAAGGGGTGAGTGTCTGACATCCTGTTCCAGTCGCCGGGCAGGACAAATCTAACTAAACTTCTATGTCAGCTTCATCAAGATTTGCGGGAGTCTATGTTTTACATCTAACCAGTCGGGTCCATAAGTACATGATCTAACGGGGAGTGAGATTATCCTTTTTTTCTATCTGTGAACAATGTCGATGCTTTTTGTCTTACTCCTCGCAATTTGTTCAAGGTCAACCCACACATCTTGAGGGTTGACCTTGAACAAATTGGCCAAACGCAGCTGCTGGAACTGCCTCAAGAAACCTCTACCCACACCAGGGTTTCCGTATCATCGTTGCAGAACCGGCGTTTGCGTCGAAGTCGTTTTCACGATCTTGGTAGGGGTGCCTTATGACCGTTATCATAAAGTTTGCAAGGGTTATCCATTTGACAGCTAAAGATTTACAGATTTAAGTCCAAGCATTTGCCAGTAGCCCATTCTATGTATTTAGACATGAAGAGATTGCTGAATTCGTAAAAGCAGAATGGAGGGTTCTGATTCTTACTAGGCAGCTGCTCGACATCGACATGGTGAATCATACACCGCGCAAAGCTAAAGCCTTCGATGTAAAGTGCTGAGTAAACCAAGTCTCCATCGGACGCGACAAAAAAAGACATATTCACTAGTAATCGCCTTCTTCATCTTCATCAGAGTCGCATTGGTACCTCAATGTTACTCCGCCTGTGCTTGCACTGGGTAGCGTCACGGTTACAAACTTCCTGGAGTCCGCGACGATCAAAGGAACAGGTTCGAAGGACTCACTGGCCTCGTACTCATTGATGCATCTCGAGACCTGCGTGTTCACCCACTGAAAGTGGCTCATCGCTGGATTACCACATCTAGCCCAGCGGAAGCACTCCAAATTCGAGGGATTAATGATCAGTTTCTTCAGCCTAGGGACTTGCGTTGTGAGATCGATTAACGATTTCTAATCACGTATTAGTCCAGCTTGGTCTACTCAGTAAGAACTTTCAACTCACAACAGCATCGTCCGCGGGTTCTTTGAAGGATCCTGAGACAAGGCTACCCTCAAGAAGCTTCAATTTCCTGCACTGCGAGATCACTAAGAGAGCCCTGTCTCCAAAACACCACTCTCCTTCAAATGGGGGCCTAACACTGAGTTCCTCAAGGGAGTTCACATGCCTGCCTAAAGAGGAGCCGTAAAAGCAGTTGGCAGCAAGATCCGAGTCCTCCCGGGCTGAAAAGTTATTGGGTGCCAAACGTAACCTCTTCAAACCCGAGTATGAAGAGATATAATCGAGAAAGGCAGCGCAGCTGTCGTCAACATCGGTTTCGTTGAGATGGACGTTGATCGCCTTCAATGTCACCCAGATCTCGTCGGGATGAGATATCTCTCCATTATCGATGGACAACGCGTCCGAATCAGATTTCGCTGTCCTAACATTGAGTAGTGTCAAGGACGTCAAATGTCGAAGATGAGGAACAGTTATGTTGTCGAGTTTGACGAACAAGCTCCGCAAACCCAGATCTTTCAGCGGCAAGACGCGATCTGAAGGGCAAAACTTTACGAGGCGATGAAGTGTTGTTGCTGGACCATCCCCATAACTGTAGGTCGGACCCACGTGGATGGTGTGGAGATTCGGTGAATTTGCAATCAATAGCGTCAGAGGCTCCATGATATCCCTGAAGCAGTAATGACTGGGTCCAAAAATCTTGATGCTCTCCAAATTGCGTAGAGAATCTAGTTGGAGGCCTGCAACAACATCTTCTAAAACCAATTCCAAGGACTTGAGGCTTGGAAGCGTTTTCATTGCATCCACGACAGCCGCTGGTGTCCACTTTGAATCGTGTTGACCAACGTTCCATCTTCCAAAGACCGTGAATTCGGAGCAAGTGAAAGGTTCAGATTGGCAACTTACTTGAGACTCTGCAAGTTGCTTAAAGAGGCGATAGCTACATGGAGCATGGCCAACATCTTTTCCTCTGCAATCTTCACGTCAGGAGGGTCTGGACTGGGCGCCTTCTCCAGCCATTTCCGTATATCGGAGTCGAATACATAGCGTGCGGAGTGATCGGATGGATCCATTGAGGGACAAAGGTTGCGGACGTGCAGCTTAAATGTAGCTGAAGCAGAATCGCTACTCTGTGTAGCCAGTGTCGTGAGCTGGGAAATGCCAGTGTCGAGTCGATTTTTCGTAATATTAATGGAAATCGACCGGAGAATGTGCGATTCGAGCACGGCGCTCATCCTCTTGCAAACGAGGCGCAGTTTCGTTACATCCTTTCCCAGCTACGGAAGGAAGATTCAATGAAGGAATGGAGATAAAACTGGTATGAACGTACCTCTGTACCGATTTGCTGTATAAGTTCGGGAGCGAGAGAATCCAGGCTACATTTCATGATGGATGTTATTTGAGTTGGAGGCAAGGCGTCGGTACCTGTGTGCCCATACATCCGACTCCATTGCGACAGTCCTTCATCCCAACCTGCTATAATCGTGCTTCTTGATAAGCTAAAGCTTTATGTTAGCAGAGATGGAGGTACGACAAGTGTAGATTGGATAATTTTTGATGTTTTTCATTTGCAACTAATTATGCGATTCAACCTAGATCCGGACCTGTATACAAACTCGCATTCAAATTGAAAGAACGTGGCGAACAGAAAATGATATTGGATAACTTCCTAGGCTCCTATAGGTCTAGAAACCCAAGACATGAGCCTAAAAGTCAGCCGTCGAAAAGATATCAATGATAATCCATCAAGCATGCCTGCGCACTCGCCCTCTGGGAAGGAATATACTGGCAGATACGTCATCTTGTTCAAGCATGACGCTACTAGGGATGATTTGAATGCCTTGACTTTGATCGATGGATTCAGCTTCCCGGACGACAAGGAATCCTATGATGACAGCTTCGATAAATTGAAGGTAATCATTGGTACGTATCTGGTTTCTTTTTTTGCATTATTCTGAAGCACATCGTTGCCATAAAATCCAGGTGAATTCGACGAGACATCTCGTCAGATTCTCGAGAAATCCAAGCTTGTCACATTCGTTCACAAGGAGTACGTTTTCCCCGCTCCGTACGGAGAATAGCAAAGTTTAAGAGTTGCATCCAACACGGACACGGAGGGTTGGCAGCGAATGATGTTTGGAGAAATCTTGTGTAGATGTATCAATATCATATTAAATCAATGTATTCCATTGAGACGGTCATTTGATAACCTACAGTAAGTATCTACTGCTATATTGCAATTCCTTACCTCAATCACTCTTCAAAAATAAAAGTCGCTGTCGTCAGGCTCATTAGCGTCCCATTGATACCTCAACGCTCCAACAGCACTTCCAGCACTGTCACTTGGCTCCATAATAAACTTCCTTGAGTTTACCAGGATCAAGGGAACGGGTCTGGCAGACTCCATTGCTTCGTACTCTTTGATGCATCTCGATAGCTGCGTCCTCACATGCTGAAAATGGCTCATCGCCATGTTACCGCAGATCGCCCAACGGAGGCATTCCAAGTTCGCAGGACGAAGGGTGAGTTTCTCCAAACGAGGGAGTTGGGTAGTAACATCGATCAACGCCTTCTACACCATTCGTGAGTTCAGCCTCATCATTTGAAAAGACACATCAACTCACCACACCGTCATCGAGGGATGCCGAAACGAGTTTACCCCCAAGGATCTTCAACTTCTTGCATAGCGAAATCACCGCGAGAGCTTGGTCTCCGAGGCACCATTCTCCTTCATACCCAGCCATAACAACGAGTTCCTCAAGAGAGCTCGTATGCTTGCCTAAACAAAGATTATAAAATTGGTTGGCGGCAAGATCAGATTGTTCCAGAGTCTCAAGGTTGAGAGGCACCAAACGCAGTGTCTTCAATCCTGAGTACGATGAGATATAATCGAGAAGGGTGGTGGAGATATGGTTCACATCGATGTCGATAAGACGGACATCGGTCGTTTTCAATATCGCCCATATCTCGTCTGGGTGCGAGCTTTCTTCCTTACCAACATAAGCCCCGTTTGGATCAGATTCCGATGTCCTGGCATTGAGTAGCGTCAAGGATGTTAGGCGTTGAAGATGAGGAAGTGTTATTCTATCGAGCTTCAGTGAGAAACCATGCAAACCTAGATGCTTTAGCGGTAAGACGAAGTTTGGAGGGCAGTGCCTTAAAATATGATGAAAGGATGCCGCTGGACCGTACGTAGGTCCCACATGAAGGGTGTGAAGGTTTGGCGAGTTCGCAATCAAAAGTGAAAGGGGTTCAATGATATTTACGAAGTACTCTTTGTTGGGCGCAGATATCTTGATGCTCTGCAGATTATGTAGAGATTGTAGCTGGAGGTCTGCGGCATCAGGACTTCCTACAATAATCTCCAAGGATTCGAGGCGTGGAAGAGTTTTAACTGCATCCATGACCGCTGTTGGCGTCCACTTCGAATCGTATCTGCCAATGTTCCATCTTACAACAAATATCAACTCTGAGCGTTTAAGAAGATCAATGGGTGACCCACTTGAGACTCTCCAAATTGCTTAAAGAGGCGATGGCCACCTGAAGCATGGTCTGCAGTTTTTCCTCAGCAATCTTCACCTCAGGAGGGCATGGAATGGGCGGTTTCTCCACCCATTCCTGCGTATCTGAGTTAAACACCCAAGAAGGAGATCGATCGGATGGGTCCTTCGAAGGACAGAGGTTACGGATGTGCAGCTCTTTTGTGGCTGTCGCCGCGTGATTTCCCTGCGTCGCCAGCGTCGTGAGTTGTGACATGCCAACATCGAGTCGAGGCTTCATAATGTCGATGGCAATCGATCGGAGAATGTGTGATTCGAGCACGGCACTCATCCTCTTGCAAACGAGGCGCAATTTCGTTACATCGTTTCCCAACTACAGACGGGAAGATTTAATAAAGGATTGGAAATAAGAACTGGGATCGACGTACCTGTGTACCGATTTGCTGTATAAGTTCGGGAGCGAGGGAATCTAGGCTCATGATGGTTGTTATCTGAGTTGGGGGACATTCAAAGTATGCAGGGCGACTCAGCATGCACCGCAACATTACTTGATTCTGACCGTGAATATAGCTAGCTAATAAGTGTCATCGCCGCCTCTTCCACCGCGTGGTGTGCTTGGATTTAGGCTGCTTGGCTGCTAGGCAAATCCTCGCCAGCCCATTTATCCGGGTTTGGGCAGTAACTCGTCTTGGGCCACATCGTTTCTTTCGATCGCGCCTCTGTCGAAAGCGATTACTCCACTAGGACTCGATGGATGGACACCCTGACGTTGTTGTGAATGGGATACCATCTCACCAGCCTTTCTGCGTAAAACAAGTGGAAAAAGAAGAGGGAAACCGAAAAGGTCCATAGGGTCGAAGAGGTCGAGAGGATTCCCTTCAGGTGGCTTATCGGGATGAATTGGAACGGCAACGAAAACGATGACGACGGTATAGGACTTGTGATCTTTTAACTTCTACCAACTCACCCGCCGAAGAGGCCACTTTGAGCCCACTGCAATATTAAATTGGAACAGGACAAGGCTAGCGTGCCCAATAAACTCGTCCAATTTATGGCGAACTTATGCCTCCTCCTTCCGCTCCCAGGCGTCCCACTTCAACCTTGAGGCGGGCTCGAACCCAGCACCCCTCACTACGACCTTCTAACCTAGTGCGCCACCAACGTCCACACAGCTCAAAGTCTATTGCACCATCCTTCCATCCATCCTATTCCCTATCGCGGTATTCGCATCCTCTCCTTCTCAGGGGTGCTTACCATGGCTTACTTTTAACAGCGGGCTTGGGAGGTATAGTGAAAGCGCCCAGTGGGTTTATAGAGGGGTGGAAGAGGGTGTGAAGTTGGAATTTGGCGACGAGCGCGAAGAGAAATCGCGACGACGAGGCGAGAAGGATCCGTGGTTAGCGCAGTTGGATTAGAGGTGGAAAAGTCGAGGAGCGTGGTGTGTAGTGCTTTTTCGTTGCTGTCTTCTTCTTTTTGCTCAAGCTACGTTCAGGTGCAAGGACTTGATGAAACTGAAACTGAACATGACGCGTAGCAGGCACTTGAAGATCTAGTATGGCTCAGTACCCTCGCTACTTCTCCTTTCTCCTTCCTGTATTACACCGCTGCTGCTCAAGCTAGCGGACAATGGTTAAATTCTCGAACACAAAAAAATTCTTATGTCGACGACATGAGGTGGGCAAACTGCGTACCGCTCGCGATAGGACCAGTCAAATTCTTGGTTCGCGCCCTGCAGAGGTGCTGTTGGCTTCGGGCGAGGTGACATCTGACGATGATAACGACCTAGATATGGCGCTACGGCACGGTTATTCTGACATCTCTTCACACTCCGGCTCCCTGCTATCGATTCAGTTGCCATCAGTTTGTGATTCAGGCTTGTTGTGGTCAGAGTCGTCAACTGGATTGTAATGGGGTAAACCATGAGGACGAAGCTAAAGTGTTCCTTACGTTTCACGCAAGCCTGTTATTAAGCTTATAAAAAGCAACCTACAGTATCTACTGTTGAATGGTAGTTTTTTCTGTTTAATTACCGTTCAGAAATCGTTGTCGTCAAAGTCGGGCTAATCAGAGTCGCATTGATACCTCAACGCTCCGCCAGCACTCCCAGCACCTTCACTCGGCGCCAGTGTAAACTCCCTTGAGTCGACGAAGATCGAGGGAACGGGTTTGGAAGACTCAGTTGCTTCGTACTCTCTGATGCATCCCAAAAGTTGCGTCGTCACATGCTGAACATGGCTCATCATCGGGTTAGCCCAAACATTCCAACGGAAGTCCCTCTTGAGGTCCGCAGGATGAACGGTCAGTTTCTCGATGCGAGGGAGTTGTGTGGTAACGTCCACCAACGACTTCTACACCATTCGTGAGCCTGGCCTCACCATCGGAAAGAACAGATGAACTCACCACAGCGTCGTCGAGGGCTCCCGAAACGAGGCTACCCTCGAGGATCTTCAACTTCTTGCATTGCGAGATCACCACGAGAGCTTGATCCCCGAAGCACCACCCTCCTTCATACTCAGCTATAACAATGAGCTCTTCAAGGGTGCTCGTATGCTTGCCTAAACAAAGGTTATAAAATTGGTTGGCGGCAGGATCAGATTCTTCCTGAGTCTCAAAGTTTGTAGGCGCCAGACGCAGTTTCTTCAATCCTGAGTAGGATGAGATATAATAGAGAAGGGCGGTAGAGACATGGTTCACATCAATGCGTTAAGACGGACATCGGTCGTCTTCAATACGGCCCATATCTCGTCCGGACGCGAGGTTTCTGCCGTACTAACCTACGCCCCGTCTGGATCAGATCCCCATGTCGTGTAATTGTGTAGCGTCAGGGACGTTAGGCGATGGAGATGAGAAAGTGTTATGCTGTCGAGCTTCAGTGAGAATCCCTGCAAACCCAGATGCTTCAGCGGTAAAACGAGGCTTGGAGGGCAATTCCTCAAAAGGCGATGAAGGGATGCCTTTGAACTGTACGTAGGTCCCAGATGAAGGGTGTGCAGGTTTGGCGAGTTCACAATCAAGAGCGAAAGGGGTTCAATGGTTTTCACAAAGGAGTCGTTGTTGGGCGAGGATATTTTGATGATCTGCAGATTTCGTAGCGATTCTAGCCGGAGGTCTGCCATATCAAAAGTTTTTTCTACAATCAACTCTAAAGATTCAAGAAGTGGAAGAGTTTTGGCCGCGTTGATGACCGCTGTTGGCGTCCACTTTGAATCGTACCCACCGATGCGCCATCTTGTGGCAAATGTTGATTCAGAGCACTCACTAGAAGTATCGAAGGGTGACTCACTTGAGACTCTGCAAATTGATTAAAGAGGCGATGGCCACCTGAAGCATGGCCTGCATCTTTTCCTCAGCAATCTTCACCTCAGGAGAATATGGAGGCGGCTGGTCCACCCATTTCTCCGCATCTGGGTCAAACACCCAATTAGGAGAGTCATCGGATGGGTCCTTTGAAGGACAAAGGTTACGGATGTGCAACTCAAGTGTGGCTGTCGCTGCGTGATTGCCCTGCGTCGCCAGCGTCGTGAGTTGTGATATGCTAACATCGAGCCATAAAGTCTAAGTCCCAAAATGACAACAACAAACCACAACTGTGAACTTCGCCATTCCTACCATGTCCTTTGTAGAAGAAACAGACCAAGGCCAAGCACTAAAAACAGAGGTTTACGCCATTGACGAAGCCGCATTGTGCTACCACCACCATCTCATTTACGAAGCCAAAATCCTCAAAGCCACCAGTTTGGACGACGAAAACACCAGCATAACGGGTGCCATAGGCCCGCAATACTATGTGCACTACAAAGGGTGGAAAGAAAAGTGGAACGAATGGGTCCCCGCCGAGCGGCTGCTCAAAAAGACCCCCGAGAATTTAAAGCTGCAGGCCAGCCTGAAGGCCGCTCACCCCCATCTTTCAGGGCGCGGGCCTGGTCAGGCTAGCTCCGGTCTGGTCAAGTCTTGGGGAGGTTCGGCGATAAGTGTCAAGAAGAGGGGAAGGAAGAGGCGACGAGAGCAGGTATTGAAACTTTTATATCGGCGGGGTTATTTTTTGCGTATTGCGCGTCGCTGACTCGAATTTTAAAAAAGGACGAAGGGAACAGAAGGCTGGACAACATTCGTGTCAACGTCCCTAGTTCGCTCAAACATAAACTCGTCCAGGACCGAGACGCGATCACAATAAACAGCCAGGTTAGCTCGCTCTCCCTGCTTTGCCCTTGCTCAACTTAAACTCACGTCCCACAGCTCGTCCCCCTCCCACGCGTCCCAACAGCTTTCGACATCCTCAACTCCTTCAGTGACTCTATTCTGTCCACAAAACCACCACAGTACGCGTTCCTTCCCTTTTATTCTTTCCCCTGTTGACTAATCATCGCCTTAGCCTAATCGAACCCAACCTTGTCCTACCAACCATAATTTCCGGGCTCCAATGCTACTTCGACCGCGCCTGCGGGCCCAATCTCATCTACGCGAATGAACGGGCCCAGTTTGCTGAGGTTAGAAAACAATATTGGACGGGGCCGAAGGTGATAGTAGGCCAGGAGAAGGAAATGAGCCTCATTTATGGGGCAGAGCATTTGCTACGGATGCTTGGTATGTTTTCTTTCTTCCTCCCTCTCTTTCATTTTGTTCTTGTTTGTTTTTATGATCAGGCTGACTTACTTTACCTGATAGTGGTGTTCCCAATGATGATAGTCAGTTCCGAATTAGATGATGGGTCGATCCAAATATTAAGGGATTATATCGACGAATTGCTTTTGTGTGTTTTTGCCCTCTGTGTCATGCTAATTCCATTACTTAACAAATGGACAACATAGGTATATGGAACGTGAAAGGGAAAACATATTCCTTTCAGAATATCAAAGTGGAGATTCAGTAAATTTATGTGTTTCAAAGCCACCGTATGTATCCTGCCTGTGCATTGCCTATAGATGACTGATGCACCCGCCTTGTCGTAGAGCACGGCGTCGTCGAAACCAGAACCAAGAATGAGAAAACCACTCGTTTCAATTTTTTTGCTGCACATGTCGTGACAATATGGTTGTGTTCCTGCAATATAGGTTTGGAGCTTCTTGACAGAGATCTGAGTATCCTTTGCCAAAAGGAAGCAGCCGAGGTCACCTCCACTGAGGGAGAACATTGAACAACATTCGGTATCGCATGTCTTATCAGAATTACAGCATTACTTATACCCCAAACCGTTCCTCAATCCGAGTGCTTGTAAATGCAAAGTGTCATACGTAGACTCTCATCCGGAGGTTAATTTTGTTGGGGCCCCAAGGCAACTTCTTCTCGAGTAGGGCATCTCTTAAAGCTTAGCTTCGACCCCAGCGTCCATTTCGAATTCTAAGTTCTAAGTCTAAAAACGATATGCTATTTGCTTCGTAAAGTGTAACTAACTACCTTTGAATACTATACTCGAATAAATACGTGCGTATTTCGAACCGAACTTGTCAATGAAAACATGCATGCAATGTTGGAACCCCGTGAAAAGAAAAAGGAAAAAAAAATCAGCATAAGTCAGTCCAGTCAGTCGGTCCGCGAACCAAGGTTAACACCTCCCAGCCCCCAACTCCCTCCTCAACTGCTCCGCCCACGCCATGATAAAATAGACCACTCCACAAGGCAACACACACTTCACCCCCACCTCTCTCCAATCCCATCTCCTCCCACCCCACTTCCCCCCATCTCCCCACCTCTTCCAATAAGCCCTCCTGTTCCCCTCCGTCGTCGTTGCGCTCACAGCCGTATCCCCGCCTTCCTTCCCACCACCGCCCTTGGAATCCCACCACAAATTACTCGTGACCCAAATCTGCACGCTCCGACTAACGCTCGTCGTACTCCCTATAACAGCCCACACCACCACCGGCCGTTTCTCGTGTCCGAGTATGGTAAGCGTAAGATGTGTAGCGGGCCAACATATCCCCTGCAGCGCCAACAACCGGACGAGGGTCGATATCGGTGGGTAATAAAGCCGCCAGCGCGTCAACAACCCCGTCGTAAGGCACAAACACTGGTATCCCGTCAAGATAGCCCACAGCGCCGAAACGAAATAGTCGATCCGTTCAGGGGATCCTAGCGGGGGTGGCGAGTAGAAGTGATACAAGTTATAGAGGGTACCAAAGATAGCGGGGACGATGGAGAGAAGTCGGGAAAACTCGAAGAGGAGGGGCGTTAGTCGTTGTTGGAGTGTATTTGGGGGAACGAGTGGGCCGGAGAAGGGGACTTTGCGGGCGGTGGGTAGGTGTCGATGCTACACTTTCTCTTGTTAGACAACAAAAAAGAAAACAAGGACACAAAAGGGATGGGGTAATCACAGGCTCGTCCGTTTCCGTCTCCGTCTCCCCCGCACAGAGTTCTCCGGGGGTCGTGCATATTGGTTTCGGCTGGCCTCTCGAATGACTGGTGCTGAGACTGGTAGAGGACGCGAGCGCGAATAAGCGGGTCCTTAAACTATTGCTGCTTGCATTCCGGCGGGAGGAGGAGGTAGTGTAGATGAGGTCATCGTCTTCTTCCGTGTCAGAGTTCATATCAAGTGGTATTGAGAGTGGGGGCTCGGGTAGGGAAGTATACGGCTCGGGTTCGTGAAGGGGAGTATACAACTCGGGCCGGGCGGAGTAGGCAGGTGGTGGGCAGGTATCGAGCGGAGAAGAAGGAAGTGATTTGAGTGCTGTGGTAGACCTCGATCGAGAAGTCGCGATGGGGACAATCTGTGCTGGCGTGAATAGGAACTTGCAGTTGGATGTTGGTGGAAACACGGAGATATCGTGACTTGACGAGGAGCGTGGTCTTCTTTTGTGTACTCTGAGAAGGGAAGGGGGGGCGGGTAATTTGGATGGGTCGGCGGAGGGTGAGTCAATGATGGTGGTAATAGACGCGGTGGTGGTGATAAGACGGTGTTTCTGGTCAACTGGCAACTCTTTGCCGATGGGATCCCCTTTATGCGACTGCAAATGCTCACAAAAGCCTGAAGCCAACGCTCGTTGGCTTCGCGCTGGAGCAGCAGATCTCACTGCCAGGGTGCAGAGCTCCTTTGGTACGTCTGCAAAATATGCGTTCAAGCTTGTGCTTCGTTGTTCATCAAGGGCTCGTCGAGAACACCTATTTTCTCTGTTTTCTCGTGATGAGAGACACCTGGGAGACCGCATCACGAATCAGCAACAGCTTTATGAAAGACAAAAAATGAAATGAAGGGGAATGAATAAAACATACAAAAGGCTCGGTATGTCTGTTTAAGTATGGAGTCAAGGTATGTGAACGTGTGGCGGAACGTTGTCCGGCAAAAGCCGCCTTTTACCAAATTTCATACTTACAAGTTCTTGCACCGTTCAAGTGGACTGACGCAATGCAGGGCGTCATCATGACCCTCAAAACTTGCAGTGACCACCCACTCAAAATTCCTTTTGTTTAGTACGACTGCGCCTCCACCGTCATTTACTCCACTCTCCGTGTGTACCAAAACCACAGGTACCAAGGCTGGCTACAATCAACTTTGAAGACATTTATGGATCCTTGTTCATTTGATGCGGGGCGCGTTGCATTGTATTTTGCGTGCAAGATGTGGCGGAATCAATATTATCAACGCGCAGTACTAGGCGTAGCATGCCAGTGAAACCAAGAAACTACTTCGTATGTCGACTTCAGCAGGAAACCGCACGTTCGGTATTCATACGTACCTTGCAAGTTATTCTTGTCCAAAGTTCGTTTTTGGAAAAGACGCTTATCGATGCTTCACTTTTCACCAGAAAAAAAAACTCAAGCTTCAGTATTTATGCGCTACGACTGGCGTCCAAGATAGCCCAAGACATTGACAACGTAAGATCATCTTTACCTCAAATCTGCTGGGTGCTCGGGAGTCGGGAGTCGGCTTCAATAATGACTCGCGGTTCCATTATAACTTACCTTATCAGACTCGGACTCGATTATCATTATCACGGTTGTCATCTTATCATCATTCCCGACGGATGTTTTCCGGTGTTCAGTCCTATACGCTAAATCTAATATAGGACATCTCGATTCTCCAAACTCCACTTTGGAGAAAGTTTTGACGCGTACTGTGGCGAACTCATCTGAATGATCGGCATACGCCTACGGAACGTCGGGCCTCCTTCCGCCTCCACACCGCGCCGCAGAGATTCTGATTCCTATAGAAGGTATTTCGAAAGATTCACCCTCATTTTCCTGCATTTGAAATGATACAATCATAAACTGAAGGATATCTTGTCTTCCGACTATACTAAATAGGTAGCTCAGACAGGGGTATGAGTATTCTGATTCGTTGGAGCGACCCTCTTGAAATTTTTAAGAACACCAAACGCGAAGTCGTCATCTTGGAAAAGGATTAGAAAACTATCGATGCCGCACGTTTGTGGTGGTTGGGACAAGGAATGTAGGTGAGCGCTTGGAATTACTTTCAACGTGCCAAGTCAATAGAACTCTGGACAGAAAAAGTTGACGAGGAATGGTGAATTTCGTTCCAGGCTCTAATGGGCAAGGATATTTGTCAGGCTTCCAAATATTTGCTTTGGGCGAGAAATGCCTAGCTCAACGGTCATCAATTTTTCCCTACTCAAGGTGCGATAAGTACAAACGTTCGACGTCGCGGGGATGATGAAAGAAACTTGGCAAAAACGACGATGGTCATGCTTCCTTCCTGCAAGTCAAGAAGTTTTGGGCCCCCTCCGCCATCCAAGTTACTGTGTCACCATTCGGTCAAGATCAATCAATGTTTAGTAGCTTAACTTCGCTCAAGAACATCAGTCCCACTCTCTCCGCCAGTCGAGCGATCGTACGCGCCGCTTTCAAACGACAAGAACCCCACGTCTCTACTCATTCTTGGCGTAATCTCACAACGGAGGAAGCACTACCACTTTTGAAGAGGACTAGTTTCACTCCCACCTTACCAGGAACTACGCAAGCCAGCCGTCTGTGAGCGGACTGGCGTGTCTGAGGCTCCCCGTGCGCGGGTTCACCTTTATAGCGCGCTCTAAGGCGACAACGAAGGGACTCTTTCGGGAACTGGCGTATTTCGACTCGAACATATTTCCAAGCCTTCTGGCCGACGACAGTCAGTTCGAAGCGATGAATCCTTGAAGCAGCAAATTTAAACGTGGACATCCATACAAATATATTCACAAAGTTCTAACAATTTTGTGCATTCGAAACTGAGCGCCCAGTAATTTTATCAAGTTCATTTTTCTGCCCATTTCTCAACAATGCGGAATCCAAACTCGCTGCATTCACCTGTTATTTGCTTATGATATTTTTCAAAGCTTCCCGCCTCCCGCCTCCCGCCTCCGAACATTTCGTCTTCCATCAATCCCGCCACATTCTAGGCCCGTATGAATCAACGTTGCTTATCAGCTGATACCCACTGATTGTCCATTTGGCACCGCCTTTATCTCGACCAAGCATTTAAATGAGTCGAATCTTCTCATGTCCATTCATTCCGCAGATCACTGTCTTGGGAAGGAAACTTCTTTCAACAAAAAAGATTATTTCCATCTAACTATTGTTTAGTTTCTGTCCAGCGGGAACCATCGTATTCGCCTCTCCATCATGCCACCCCGACGTGCAAAGCGCGCTAAAGTGGAGTCTGTGGTCGATGCGACACCCTCGTCGAGAGATGTCGTCTCCCTGCCCACTCGCACATCAAGCGCGTCAGAGCTTCCCGTGGAACTCTTTATGGAAATATTATCATACTTTCCTCGCGCGCCGGTTGGGGTTCCTCGCTATGGGGTATATATTGACAGCACCCCACCCGCTTCCTCTCTTGAGCGCACCGACCTCCTCAGAGCTCTCTCCCAGACGTGCCGACGGTGGAGATTGATTTTTCTACCTCTGCTTTGGGAGTGCCTCGAGGTCTGCACCACCAGATTCCAGAAACCCGCGTGGTATCTTTGGCTCGCCAGGTCATTGGAGAGGAAAAGCAAAGGCCTCACTTCAAGCCCTCAACACGCCGCTCATGTCCGGTGCGCGCCTGTAGTCCATTCATTAAGTCATGTGCGGTTTATCGTCGAACCAACAGATGCGTAAGAGTCAAACTTTCACGTTGCTCAACGGCAACAGTCCTGCCTGCCTTTGTTAGTTGTCTTGGGGCGCTGCCCAACCTACACACGCTGTCGATCATTTTCGCACATACCAAGATGACCAGTAGCCTCAAATCGGCTTTCGAAGGCCGAACGTTTCCGAGTGTGCGAACGGCGGTTGTCCCAAACCATGCTCACAATGTTTTGAGAAGCTGTCCAGAAGTGCGAAGGGTAATTTGTAACTATGGTGATGGAAGCACGCTTGTGAGCGCGATAGGTAAGGAATGCAAAAGGGTTGAAGTCATCGAGGGCTTTCAGCCAGACGAAAAGATGATGAAACGTTTGTCGTTTTTGTGATGCTTTGATCATGCGGATACTATTGATCATTGTCCAACAGGAATCGTGAAGGCTGCGCCTAACCTTCGGACCGCCAGGTTCTCTCGCTCTATTACTCCTGTTCGTAATTCCTCTTTGGCGCCCTAGAGCCCATCTGATTGGCGGCTGCTTATTGTGTAGGCGGCTCTTCTTCTGTTATCTTCTTTGAAAAACCTGGTAAACATTGAGCTTCATACTGATGTCCAGAGTGAGGCAGCCATTGGGAATGATGCCCGCTTGGTAGATTGCATAAAAATAGCGAAAGGAATGCTTCGAAAACGCGAGGGGACGAAGTCATTGATAGTGAGCCATTTTGCTTATATTTGCGCCTCGTTGGGCGGCTGGAGCAAGAACATTGAGCTCGATTAGTTAATTTTTTCGATACAAGCGGCAGACTTCATGGACAACCTGACATTGACATCTTGTTACCTGATTTATCAACCTTGCGAGAGCCATTCCTGTATTTTGATAATATTGTAATGAATTGTAGAGGCCAAGTAGAGGCAAGTTGCGGCTCTAAATTACAACAATTGGGGTATCACCGTATCAGGAATGAAAGCTCTTCTGCCTTAGCTCTGCTACTTTGTTTCCCAGCCAATACGATTCTCACCATCGGCCTCCCATCTGCCGTATGAGATACTGCCAACCTCATATCTCGGTGTTGGGCTGCGAATTCGGCGGGTGAAAGCGCAGGAATTGAAGAGTCCCAGTCGACCACCATCCTACGATGCTCGCAAGCTGCCAAAACAGCCCAATCTAGCTGCGAGGCAGGAATGCGCAAAGAACGAGTGTATCCATCCCAAGCCATCATCGATAATGCGGCGCAAATTGCCAAGGTCATCGTCCCGATCATTACGACGAGGACTGAAAGGCGAATTTGTACGACAGGCTGGGAAACAGTGAGGTTGCGTTGTTGGAGGTAGGGGCACTGTGAGTCTTTGACTGACATGAAAGCCTGCCAGTACCGCAGCATTTGCTTTGCAGTGGGTTGAACGACTGGTTGTCCAGCAATAGACGCTTCCAACACAGGTCGTTTATATATCTTAAAAGTTTGTTTAGAACTGAAGGCAAGATGTTCGTTGGGACTTACTTCTGCAACATTCATAACGGCGTTGGCGTATTGCCCCGTTGGTCCGTAGGCATGGTCAACTGGAATGAAACCTGGCACCGTATTATTGAATATACACTCTACAACATGTA
Source organism: Laccaria bicolor S238N-H82 (assembly GCF_000143565.1). Lineage (NCBI taxonomy): Eukaryota > Fungi > Basidiomycota > Agaricomycetes > Agaricales > Hydnangiaceae > Laccaria > Laccaria bicolor. The sequence continues at coordinate 13,299 of NW_001889941.1, read as the reverse complement.
CATCGGACTTGAAAGATGTTTCTTGGAACGTTCCGAACGATGTTAAACCCACGCCGTGAAGCAAGACGTTGGCCAGAGAGATATTCATTGACGTCGAGTTGCCAAGACCGCCAGCATCTGGTACCGAACCAAAGACATAAGTGTTGATGTTGTCCCGAACTGCTCCTGTGCCATTATTATCAGGGTCATAATAAAACCCACTATAGTCCGTTCCTTGACGGGTCGGGTCAACGGTGGCCCATTGAGGGAGGACTGTGCTCAACAAGGGGATTGCATCTTGGAAGCTGGTGGAGTTGGCGGAGTAAACATGGAGATCAACAGCGGGATAGAGGTTGTATGAGCAGTGCCCCTGCCATGTGTTGTTCCATTCCTGACCAACAAAAATCCACCCCGACGTGTCATTTGGAACGTAATCAAAGAGTTGCTCGAGCGGAGCATTGGCGTATTCCAAAGCCTGGATCCGTGCAGCTAGTTCAACAGTTGCACCATCTATGGTATTAAACTGGCTGACGAGTCGTCCCGAGACGAGCGCACTGCGATGAACGATATTGCTCTGAACGGTGCGGTTGGCAATGCTTGTGCTTGCAGCGCTAATAATAGCCGCGACGATACAGGCCAGCGAAGCCAGCGTATAGAAGATCTCTCCTCCGAAAAGACTTCTCGCAAGCATGCTCCGAAGTTGGAATACCTCGTCAATGGTTGTGGTCGGGGATATGGACCAAAGGCTAACTTGTGATTTATGCAGTTGAGGATTGAAAAGTTTTCTTCTGATCCAAGAACGATACATGGAGCGAAGACACACAGCGATGATGGTAACACAAAAAGTGATGTATGCACCAAAAATAGCCCTGATGGTGGAACGCGACCCAAGGCCGCAATCGATGAAGTAGTCATGACCTGCAAAATTGCCTTGAACCATCTTCGTAAGTGAAAGGAAGGGAGATGACAATATGGGGGCTGCTTGGGCAACTCACCTCATATTGAGAGGCACGGGCGTTTATGTCTTTGGCCTCGCCTTTGCTGCAAGGTTCATCTCGGGAAGTCTACTTGAAACCAGGGTCTGTTTGTATTGAAAAGGAAGCTCCGCTCGGCAGCATAAGTGGATGCGTTGTAGATGGCCATTTTGCAGTGTTGCAGCTTTGGACGCGTTTCGAGTAGACATTTGAGGAGGCGCCTAAGAAATACGCTCATACAAGATATGAGGAAAAAAAAGTCAAAGTAGACAACGATCGGGTTCAACCTGGTTCAACGCGACCAAATTATCGTTTGACATGTCATCCGGCTGCCAGATATCTGCTTTATTGACGTTGATAACGCTTTACCGATGAGCTCTGACTAGTCAAAGTAGATGAGCCTTACCATCACGTTAGCATTTCTTACACCGCCGTCAGTCTCCGGGGAGTGGATCATGCGATAATCTGGAAATCTCAAAAAAGAAAAAAAAAAAAAGTCGGAGTCAATTTCGTACCAGGTTCTGCCCTTGTCAATGGGCTGAAGCCTGATGGTTCTGCAACCGCCGATAAACTGACGAAAGATGGGGTGGTATAAAGCCACGGAAACCGCTGAACCGGCACGCAGGGGTCGACTCCATACGATTTTCTGAGCATCTGTCTCCTGAATCCTTACCTTATACACCTTTCCCAGACTTGAAGGAGGTGCTGCAGAAAGTTTGGCGTTAAACCTCCGGCGGTCCTTATGTTGATGCGGCACACCAGCTGCAAAATGCTCGGAAACCTGGGATGCCTCAGTAACATCGACACAAATATTTTTGAAAGCTTTCTGTGAATTGTGGTCGGAAGAGTGGGATACGTCCAGAGGATGACACGGAGCATCGATGTGAGCGAAGCGATTGCCAGCACGCTTGCCTCTCAATTTGATCAATTTCTGGAGTATGTAGTCCAAAAGTCTCGACATGAATTTTGATTAGGGCTGCGCACCGTCCCCGTCATAGACGGGTCGACGGACGGGTCTGACGGGCAATTGTCCGTCTCCGTTTGGACCTGCAGAACACCCGTTTTCATCCGTCACATGACGGCCGTAACGGCCGTCAGACGGGTCATCGACATATTCTATTATTTCCTCGTAATTAGCTGTACTATCTTTTGATTGTGTCAAAAGTGTCTTATTATTTACCTTTTGCAAGCTCTATCTCAGCTACATGTGGTTCAAATGCAGCTCGAAAACAATTAGAAACAGCCTAATGGTGCTGACTCATCGCAATTGAAACCCCGCGAAATGTCTGTTACACACCTTGAGGTTGCAATTTGCTTTTTGAAGGTGCAAATCTTTCTTATCTGTGCTCAATAATTCTTTTTACTTTTTCCAGGTACCGAAAAAGTGTGAAAAAAATGAATTACATCGAAAGGTGGGCAAAACGGCCGTCTAACCCGTTTACGGCCGTTTTTGACCCGTCCGCTTCCGTTCTGACTTTCGAAGTGCAAATTTACGGCCGTTAATCGACGGCCGTCCCCGTCAAACGGACGGTGCGCAGCCCTAATTTTGATATCGACAAAGTGGGTCGGCGTCGGGCCAGGTCAACGGTGGCCCAATAGGCTGTTTCACAGTAGGCCAACTTAGGTCCCAACTTTCATCTCAACTTGTGGGCCAACTTCAACAAAGTTGAGGAGGAAGTTGGCCAACTCTACCGTGAAACACCCTGAACTGCAGAAAACATAAAGTTGGGCTGATTTGGGCTCGGAAGGAATTCCGGATGCAGATTTCTGCCTATTTTGGATATGTGGGAAGTTTCAAGGTGAAGTTGGGCACCAAGTTGGGATCAGAGTTGGCTGCAAATCGGCGTCAGGACCACGATTTGCATCCCAACTTCATGAAGTTGGTCAAACTTTGTCCTTCCAACTTGGCAAAAGTTGCTCACCAAGTTGGGGATCAAGTTGGGACCTAAGTTGGCCTACTGTGAAACACCCTAATGTAGAAGTACTAGAGTTGGAGGCTGTGCTCCAACCACGATCAGAACACCTCGAATGTACCTTCCTTCTCAGATGGTCACTGAACTTCCAGTGGAGATATGGCTTCATATTGTTGGATTCATCCCAGCAGACGATCGCCGGAAGTTGGTCGGCGTCAACCGCGTCTTTTTCGAACTTATAATGGATGAGCTCTATGGCCAACTCAACTTCGTCAATTCCAATCCTTGGGAGTTGATAGAAACTCTAATGAGTCTCCAGTACGTCTGAAATTTTTTATGGGTGAAGCAGAAAATCAAAGCACCCTTTTCAGTAACTCCTTCCTGGCCGATAGGGTTCGTGTGCTGAAAATCTGGCCCGGTGCACTTTGCGACGCGATACACACAATGAAAGCCTTGAAAAAGCCTTTACAGATCCAGCGTCATAAGCCCGATGCTCCAGACCCCCATACTCGCCCTCCAGGAAGTTTGAGTTTACTCGTGAACAAAGTGTTCAAAAAGCGACCGACCCCAACCGACACATCACTACCGTCTCCTCCCGATGTACTTCCCCCTCCGGATAAACGGAAAGAGCTCTTCTTCGACGCTATTTCACGGCTCCACCGGGTCCATGAGCTCAGAATGTATTACCATGAAGAGCATGGTCGCTCGTTTCTCCACGATTACACAACAGGCATCTGGTCTGTGCATGGGAGGAACATCCGCCGGTTGGTGATAGAGATCCCATTTGATAATGCGATGGCTATTATCCCACGTACGGGGGTTTTGGAGATCCTTGAGGAGCTCGAACTTATCCTGCGTTGTAATCCGTCTGATGCATCTGCAAAGGATACCCTCTGTGCTTTCGTCAACGGCCTGGCCCCTACCCTCCATTCCCTTTCACTCAGATTCGTTAACCACAGTCCGTTATCCTTGATCGAAAGCCTTGAGTCTTTCCCTCGTATAAAAAAGCTTTCTATTCCCATGCCACTTAATGAGTATCACAGGCCTGATCACTCTCGTCTTCGCCGCTTTCTGTCTAAAAACGATACACTAAGAGACTTGCACATCTCGTATCCTTCCTGCTGTTCACCACATGCATGGAGGATGCCGCCGTTATTCCACCAAATCCAGGTGACGGTATCTTGCCCGGACACAACTTTACCTGAACTTTGCTCGCTGGAGCTCAGTCTGCGATCCCCTGCGCTAATCAGCAGGGAAGCAATTGACCTTTTTGCGGGTCTAAGTCAGAATCTGACCTCGTTGACGCTGACTAGCCGCACCTTTTCAGTTAGCACAATCGACACGATCTTGCTCTCATTCGAGAATCATAAGCTCAAAGAGTTGTCTCTCTTCTCTGAGCATCTCAGCGCTGAACTCATGGACACGTTTGTTCGTCGATGCCCCGAACTAATCAAGCTTGTTCTGGAAATTGAGGATGTGGTCGGTTCCGAAGCTGCTTTATTATTGGCCCAATATTGATGACCCCTACAGGAGCTCAAATTTATCAGTGCAATGGCGGAGAGAAGAGATCTCGAAGACCTACGAAAGCCTTACAAGGATTGGACTTTACAAGACCTTAGCATTTTACAGTGGGTATATGGTCACGGCCGTGGGCATAATTGGGCCTGCATGAGGGCAGTGGCTGACGTCGCGCCCACTATTCGAAGCTTTGCTGGCCAAGGAAACATGGAGGAAGCCTCCCTGCGGGGCTTGCGCCCTCAGCTAGTAATCGACCTGCAGCAAAGACCATCCGCATGGCAGAACTAGATGGTCATGGAAGTCAAAATGGCGGCAGAATAATGCTTTACTGTCACATTTATACCATATATAACCCCCTGTATTTGGTTCTATCGGGAACATGGATGATAGTCCATAGTGTTAGGATGGACGCCGAGGGTATGAGACTTTGATATTCCAGGTGTATAGGCATAATTTATAACCCGCTTGGTGGTATGTACAGTAGTAGTAAGTGATTGTTCCACTCCCTGAGTTGAACATCAACAGCAAAGCAAGTGCAGAGAAAAAATGCGAGAAGAACGAAAAGCCCACTATGTGGCTCAACCCGTTCACGAACCCTCTATCGTATGCTTCTCTGTTCTTCGACGACCTTCCACACCCACTTCATCAGCACCTCCTCCAACATGGCATCCCAACCCTCTTCCTTCCTCGCCACCATCTTCGCATCAAAAACTAGTGGTGGCTCCGAAAATCGCTGCTTGACGGGAGAACTCAACGGAGTTGCGATGGCTGCGCCTGGAGCGGGAGTATTGTTTGCTCCAGAACCATGCTTGAGCGGTTGGTAAGGAGTTTGAATGGGCAGCATGAATCGCAGCTTCAGCGCGCTGAGAAGAGGAAGAGCACATGAATCAGTAGAGCGTGTGGAATTGAGCATCGTACTAACCCAGCCCACAGGCGCAGATTGTCGGTCCTTCTAAACGTCCAGCCGCTCTTCTTTCCAGGAGCGGCGCTGGCTTCACCCTCCAAGTCAGCTTCCGCTGATTTCTCCAAAGCTATAATGTCGTGGATGCCGTCCTTGCTCACGTAGCCCCATGGCTTCTTTGACTTCCGGACACAAGAGTTGTACGCGGTGCAGAGCAGTTGACCAGATGAAAGGCTTTCAAGAAAGGCCTCTCGAGGTGAAGAGGGCTGCAAAGCGGGTTGGAGTGCGGGCGGAAGGAAGGATAGCAAAAGGGAGTGAGCTCGACCTAGACCATACGATGAGATAACGTTCGGGAGAGAGGAGAACAGCATACCGAGATTATCCTCAATAAAGTTGTTTTTTCGCGCCCACTCCGGAAGTTCGTCATCGTCTATGCTTTCATACTCCCCCACATCCTCTCCAATGTCATCCATCTGCTCCGGCTCTTCCGACAAGCTCATCCCTTCCATGAGGCCCACCATCCCCGTAGACACCCTCCGTCTGCCAACATCAGAAACCACCCCAAGGCTTATGCCTTCTCCATCCCCAGCGCTCACCCGCCGATTCTTCGGCCTTGGACCGCCCCTCGCCTTAAGCTTCCTCTTCTCCCTCTCCCAACCCCTCTCCGCCAAACCCTTTTTCGACCCGCCAAATAACACCTCATCAACAACATCCACATATGAAAGCAACACTTTCCTCTCCCTCTCCAAATCCTCTAGCTTCACGTCTTGCCTATACAACCACCCGTTCCCAACAACGAGTCTCTCGTCCCAAGGCTCCCTCTTCTCCTTCCCATCATCCTCGTCACCAAACACAAACGAGCTGTCTTCCTCATCTTCCCAAACCGGAATGCTCTCAAATCGGCCTTCCACCTGCACGAGGGAGTATGTTAAATATGGGTCTTGATCGATGCTACCAATATCGGATTCATCAGGCAACAACTCCATCGCTTCAGCCCCGCGAGAGTTGCCGCCGTCGCTTTGGGCATCGTACGCGTCGTCGCTGAGCGGTAGGCGACAAGTCTCCTCCAGCTCACGAAGGACAGTAAGCACTTCTAACGCGGATTTCCGGATGAGAGTTAGAGGGTCTGGGGACGAGGATGAGGGTAGATTCGTAGATTTTCCTGGTCCTAGTATCTTGGATCGGAATTGGGATCGTATCGTGCCTGCGGATTCGTCTGGGAGGGAGAGAACATAGTTTCGGACTGCACGTATGGCACGAGTTGTAGTTTGTAGTATGCCCAAGACGTCGATTGTCGTCGAAGTAGGGGTGGTGTTGTCGATGCACCAAGCGTGGGCCACCACAGAGAGATTTTCAATAACACCTGGAAGCAAAGACTCCGGGTTGACTTCGTAGGTCTTGACAAAGGGAGGAAAGACTGGGGGGTTGGGCACTACCGGTGATGGTGGTAGGAGGAACTCTTGTAAACTCCCTACAGAAGGCGGTGAACGAACGTGTGAGGTCCCGCCTATGGCTGGCACTAGCCCATAGTGCGGTTTATCTAGCTTTGGGCTGTTGCGAATCAGTAGAGAACAACGGCAACGATGACTGAGAACCCACTTCTTCTTCGCAGCGATCCCTGTCTTGGTGAAATAATGCTGCAAGTGTTCTATGCTCCCCAACGCCATAACGCTCCCGCGTTTCGCAGCACTGCGGCTGAAGGGTTTCAAAGGCTTGTTCGTCGAGTTCATGTTAGGGTAGAACGCGGTCTGTCGACGCGCTTTCTTCGCTGTTGCTACGTCTGGTGACGACGAGCTTCCCGCCCCTGTCGAATCGGGGGTAAGAATCATGGGCGTCGTTGATGCGGAGGAATCTGAAGTCATGTCCGGATATAATATGGATGGGGTCTATAAATGAAGGTAGTGGCCCAGTGGGTAAAAGGGAATATCGTAAGTGTATTACAACAAGATGGAAACGTTATTACGACCGTGTCAGACGTGGGAATAACACGACCCCTATAGGATCTAGTAGTGAAGTCACTGAAGTATGTAGCAGCCAAAGCTAAGGCTGGTTGGTGGAAAGGAGGACAGAGGATAAAACTTGAAATGGTGACCAATTAGTAGAATAGTCCGGACGAAGGCGACGAGTAGCCACGCGAGCAAAACCAATACGTTAGACGCAAAATCCCTCTCGATTGGGTGGAGGGGAGTCTTATTCCAGCCATCACTTTTGGAGCTGATCTTGTGGGCGACCGAATGTAAATATGAAGACTGCGGAGGCAAGATAAACTGCAGATCCACACATCTAGCATTGTCCAATCGACATTACTGAGGTGGCGTGGGTTGATCTCTAGTTCATAAGAGAGACTGAAATATATCTTGATCGTTTTCAATCGACTGGTCGGCAGAATTCGACGCAGAACCTTGATTAGTCTTAAAAGAGATCCACTGTCAAAAGCGAGATAAGGATCATAGAGGTGGTCAAGGTTCGAGGGAATGCTCAAATCAACATCCTTTACTGCGTCAGGACGATGGAGCGGTAGAAAGTAATGGAAAGACTTAAGAGACCCAGCCACGTTTTGCAGAAGTTTCTCGATCTCTTTCCTCCACCGGTCAGATGGGTATATTCCACACCCTCTGATAAAGAGGTATTCTAAGCTGGAAAGGTCGATCGACTGGGAGTCATGAAAACGAGTGAAAATAGCTGGGCCAGAGAAAGAAGCAAAGCCTCCAAGTTCGAGACGTTTCAGCGCCATTGGACGACCTGTGAAAGAAGTAGTCTGGAGCTGAGTGTGACGGCCCACGTCAAAGACTCTCAGATACTCCAATCCGCGAGATTTGAGTAACAATGACAAAGGAAAGTCCTCTATGGCTTTGATGATATCGATCCGGGTCACCGTCGGACGTTGGAGTGCTTTTAGAATCGTGGATTGCATGCGCGGAGGCATCTTTTGCCATAAAATTGGGTACAAGTCAGCGTTGTGCCGGTTGTGCAACTGTTCTGAAAGTCGTCGACTGTCACTGACTGTGACATTTCGCAACCAAACACAACCGCGACTTTGCGGGGTGCCAGGGGTGTCCTCATATATTATGTAATGTAATTTTAGGTGTAGACACTTCTGAGATTTCGAGGTGGATTTGACTTTCTCACGATCTACAGTTGACTGTGAGTCTGTGACCTAAGGTCGGTGACGCAGAACAACTGTCACAGGTAGCACGCAAAATGGATTGTGGTAGATACGGAACATGATATAGAGGAATCTAGAACAGTGGTAGATACAGAATATGATGTAGGAATAACTGTGCAGCGTTAGAAGACCGCGCAGTGCGATATAGCATATGCCCAGAGGTAGGACCCCATGGCACCGCGCAAAGTTGCGAACGTTTGACCGTTGACGACCTTTGGTGACTCTCTCACGATTTACGGTCGGTGACTGTGACCTCAGGTCGCCGACCCGCACAACACTGGTACAAGTCATAAACTCGTCTGAAGGTTATCGCGGTGATCAAGAGGTGTCAGATCGGTCGATCTGCTACGTGAATGATGGCAGGGTACCCCCCCACCTACCCCCCCAAATAAGGAAATACGGCAATGCGGCAGCGTTGATGGCATCCTATCATTCTTCCACCATCTCCAGACGCATCGTAGGCAAAACGACGCGTCCTCCTCGACATATCCTACAAAAACATGTCAAGGCTTGATGTATAATATACTTGTATATAGCTTATTTTCAGCATCAAATGTGCCTTCATCTGTTCATAGTTAACTCATCACATAACTGGGTTTCATTTTTCAGCGAAGAAACCAGCCTCTACTCGAGTGATGCATCTCCTGTGCCCAACCTACATCAAACATGGGTATGACCACACATCCAACCCCCTTTGTTGGCATCAAGCTGGTAGACCCTATAAACTCAGTACATCTGTTGTTGCATTGTTGCAGAGGATCCTTTCTTACTATCACCACATCAACAAAGAGCATGTCCAGCTCAAATGTCCTACAACAATCATGTTTTTCATCGATATCCTTCCTATACCAACACACTGTTATCTTTATTGACTTTCGCTGAACTTTTCTCTTTGTGAATCAGTCGCTGCTGGTGATCCTATTGATGAGCCATCACTTTGCCGCTGACATACCGACCCTCGGAAATTACCGGTGTCAAGCTCGCGTGGCCAGATCACACGTCGCAAATCGACCGATCTGACACCTCTTGGCGGTGATGTGTTGGAATGAAGAGAGAATATGGATGAACGCGTAATCCCATGGCGCTGGCACGGAAGGATCTATTCGAAATGATGCGTCATCTAATATATCCAGGTGTCGCACATAATCGACAAGGTGGGGCGATTCGCGGAGGAGCTCGAAAAACACCTTTGCCGAACCGAAGGGCGGATCTTCATGTTTAGACTCCAGCATTGATGGGATAGTTAATGACACCTGGTAGAAAAGCTTCCTTTGTGCGAGATGGCGAAAAATTGCAGACACTGTTGAACAACGTTGGATTGCGGCCGAGTCGAAGTGAAGGCAATCAAATATCGTGGCGAAGAGCTCTAGAGGCAATTGAGTGCACATGGTGGAAGGAAAGAAAGGAGGTACTTATGACGGCAATTGCTTGAACGAAGTTTACCACGTGCATCGGATAGGAGACTTGAGCTTGAGATACCGTCTTGGACTCGGACTGTTTTCATTTTCATTTTTCAAGTTATCACTGGGGATCACCGTGGATCATGTTGGAGTCTTCCAGTAGGTCGGAGTCGGATGTTTGCAGTGATCATGATATCGATATTTCAGAAGATACAATTTCTGCTGTGCCAGTGAGTCCCCTCGCCATCGCGACCATGTGCTGTTAATTCCTCCCTTCTCTCGAAGTACCCGTTCGACATAGATCTCCTGCCACTTTGATTCCTCGGAAGCTCTCGTCGTTAGTGACTCAGTATGGTTGAAAAAAAGGCAAGAATTCTGGAGTCCGCCCCTCGGCGGTGGCGGCCCCGATCTCGAGACCACCGCTGCTCAAACAGCATCACACGAAGCTGACCCCTAAAGCTAAAGCCAACGGATTCCTCTCCCCTTTCTCCCTCCCTCGCCCCATAAACCTTAGTATACTTAAAAAATGTCCAGACCTCTGTTCAGATAAACCAGACCGATGAGGTTATTGTGTATGGAAAAGAAAAGAGCAAAAAATGAGGAGACGTGCTTGGATCCAAACGGCAAACTTCAAATTTTGTGGGTAGCCCCCTTCGCTTGTTCAATATTAACGAGGCGTCGACAAGAAGCTGTCATTAAGCAGAAATCGCTCATCGTCCCTCCCGATCACCACTCAACAGCTGGCTCCCTTCGTTGTCCTAATTAAACATTTGAAAAAAAATAGTTAAGAGGTGTCGAAACCTCTATCCTAACCAACCAAGGAAGCTGATGCAGCGAAGGGAGAAGAATTGAAAGTGTTATGTGAGTTGGTATCGACGACGTTGTCAATGAGTACTTCTTAGAAAAACAGTGACTGCTGGGTAGCCGTGCAAAACCAGATTGTGACTCGCAAAATGCCTTTTGATTGCGCGCAGGGAAGTAATCCACCCAGCATCCTTAAAATACTTCGTGTGGTCGTCCGGATGTAAATATGACAACTGCGGAGGTTGGGTAAAGCGCAAATCAACGTATCTAGCACGCCCCAGTCGATATCCCCGGGATATGAGGGGACATGCATATCGAGGTTGAGATGTAGCTTGATGGTATTGATTCGACTGCAAGGCGGGATACGTCCAAGACACTTGATGAGCCAAGGGAATCCATTATCAGCGAGGTTGGTCGAGATCCTTAAGCATTCGAGGTACGAAGGAATGCTCAAGTCCAGAGTAGAAGAGTCAAAATCATGACGTCGTGCTTTGGGCATTATCAGAAATGGAAATCGTCAACTTCATGTAGTGCTTACCATGTCGAGGCCGAAAATAGTGCAGGCACTTGAGAGAACCAGCCACTTTTCGCAGAAATGCCTCTGTCTCCTTTATCAGCGAGGGCCACGTTCGATCCATTTCGACGCGAAGTGATGTTAATTGGGAAAGGTCGACCGACTCAGGGTCACGCGTAAAACGAAAGACCTTGCCGCCCGACAATGGAGTGGTCTCCCTGAGCTCGAGACTTTTCAGCGCCATTTTTTGAACTGGTGGAGAAGGCTTGAATGGCAGAACTCGCTCCCAAGCCTCCAAATCAAAAACTCTCAAATGCTTCAACGCATGGGAATCGACCAACAACTGCAAATGGAAATCAGCAATGGTGTCGAGAATTTCAACCCGAACCACCGTCGGACAGCGGATTGATTCTAGAATCGCGGTTTGCATGTTGGAAGGCAGATTCGCCCATTTGATTTTCGAGACGCGCCTTCTGAAGATTATTGCGGAGAGGTGTTTAAAAGAAGACAGAATGTGGATAAACGCATCGTCCCCTTGCATGGTGAAAGCATTCATCTGTCTCGTATACCCGTCATCTGTGATATTCAGCCGTCGCACATAATCAAGGAGATGAGGAGATTCTGCAAGGTGCTCCAAAAGCACCTCTGCCGAACCGAAATTCGGTTGTTCAATGCCTGATGGAATGCTAAGGGACACCTCGTAGAAAATCTTCCTCTGGGCTAGAGAGCGGAAAGTAGACGACACTGTGGAAACGCTCTGGAGGGTGGTAAAGTCGCGATGAAGGCAGCCGACGATAGTGTCGAAGAGCTCTAGAGGAAGCTGGCCTTTCATGATGGAAGGCACGAAGGAGGGTATCTGAGTTGAAGATTGAGAACAAATGATTGATTCTGAAAATCAGTGATTGAAACCAGGGGGCCGTCATTGGAGAAATCCGTGAGATCGACTGTGAGAGAAAGCACGTGCATTCTGAAAGGCAGCTGCACTCGCCTGCACCGCGCTATCCAACCACATATTGATTTCTTTTTCAGCTGCGCCGGAGCAGACGCTCTGACCGATACACGGCCATTATCAAGCCTTTATTTAAGTATAAAATCTACCATTTTGCAAACTCTGCAGACGTGCGCAATTGGTGCGCAAGTTGCGCAACTACGTTAAATATCCCACTCAGTTACTATATGTACGAATGAAAGACGGCATTTATCCTACAACCACAATAGATATAGACACCGGAATTCACCAGGTTGAATGTCGTCTGCCAGGAGGAGATCACATTGACACAACCGCATTTCACCTCTCCTCTTTACCCGCACCACCCGAGCACCTGGTCCATTTGCTAGCATACTTATCCTTCCGACCCCATCTTTGCGCTTTCAGAAAAAGCCTTGCCATGATTTGTTATCGCGTTTCGGACTCTTGAGGGATGTCCCATTTGGAACACACGTGCTTTCTCCCACGACCTGACTGTACCAGTCGATTTCACGGATTTCTCCGATGACGGCCCCCTGAACATGTATGTAAACGGATCAGACGTGGGAATAGCCCTACCCCTAAGGTATCACCAGAATCTAGTAGTCAGAGACAGAAGTTGGGCAGAAGTTATGTAGCTGCTAGCCAAGCTAAGGATCAAACTTGAAACGGTGGCCAATCTGGATGGTCCGAACGAAGTCATCGACGGGTAATGTGGGCAAAACCAATACTTGACCAATACGTTACTCGTAAAATCCCTCCTGATTGGGTGAAGGGAAGCCTTATTCCAGCCAATACTTTTGGAGCTGATCTTGTGAGGGACCGAATATAGATGTCGCAACTGTGGAGGCAGTTTAAACTGCAAATCCAGGCATCTAGCATTGTCCAGTCGAGATTACCGAAGTGGCCTGGGGTGACCTTTGGTTCATAAGAGATACTGAAATATATCCTGATCGTTTTCAGTCGGCTGGTCGGTGGAATTCGACGTAGAGCATTGATTAGTCTTGTAGGAGGTCCACTGAGTTGAAGAGTATATAGGCAGTGGAGGGAGATTCTCAAGCATTCGAGGTTCGAGGGAATGCTCAAATCAACATCGTTTACTGCGTCAGAAGACCCAGGTAGAAAGTAAGTAATGGAAAGACTTTAGAGACCCAGCCACGTTG
>NW_001889942.1:163107-240636 GCF_000143565.1 Laccaria bicolor S238N-H82 | reverse complement strand
CTGACATGAAGATAGTGAATAGAATGACATACGATGCATTAAGGGGATTATTTTCCCCCCATTTGACCTGGTAGGCACTCCCCTTGAAGATAACAGCAGGAGGTGTGCTTGTGCCATCTGCACAGATCGTAACGATGGTGGTAATATTTTCATGCATTCCAGAGTGCTGCTGGTAGGGTGCGGCTTTTGTACAAGGGCCGAAAACATACTCATGCTCACCACCTCCCTGGGCCTGTATTCCAACTTCATCTGTTGCGTACGTGTTCTCCTCTTTGATCTTGTATTTTGTGATGGTCTCCCCAAGAAGTTTCCACCACGCCTCGTTGTTGTGTGGATTTGTTGCATGTCCTCGTTTGTCTTCTAGTGGTCAGGAACGTGAGATCTTGGTCCGTTCGGAATACTTTTTGGAAAAGCAGTAAGTCCAATTCTCTCCGACACCTTTGATGGGAAAGGAAGCGCCAAGGCGCGCACTGCATATGTCATCGACATGCTCCTTCAGCCGTGCATGACTGAGAGGGAACCCACGATGCGCCATCTCGTTGATGAAATCAATGATGATGTCGACCTCGGAATCAGTAAGCCAGGATCGATCCGCACTTGCTCGTTCACGCGACATTCCACCTGCAACATGTCATTTCAAGGTTGTATAACTGAGTTTCATATGATTTCCTGTCAAAAAAACGAGTTGAATGTCATTTAGAATAGCATTAATATACTTACCAGTCTCTTCAAATTGAAGACTCTCGAAATCAAGGCAGATTTTGCGGTATCCACGACGATCTTTCTTCGGTTTCTTTTGATCTGCCTTGTATGCGGCGACAGCCCGGACCATCAAAGCCTCATAAACACGTTTGCGCGCATAAGCCTTGTCGACATCGGATTTGGCTCGGCCAGCCATAGGTAGAAGAGAGGGGCGCTCAATTAAAAGTTAAGTAAAACATTGGGCCCACTCCGCGTATACATACAGAAACCTGCAGCTAGCCTTGCAGCTGCAGGTTGGTGATCTTTCTGAAGCAAATCTGCTGCGTTGAACGAATGAATGTCCACTAAGATTAACAATAAGTGTTTATAGACCCTCTGCGTACATGAATACATGGATCAAGATTCAGTAAACACAAGTAGGTGGAGCGAGAGCCCATAAACGCGAGTCGATGGCAAGGAGGGTGTGCACACAGCTTCAAGTTTCACACGTGGGTGCGGGTTCTTCATCAAGATGCAGTTGTGATACAGTGTGATGTGCTCATTATGGTGAAAAAACTGTGGTATTACCCATGCTGGTCACTAAATACATGAGTGGTATGGTCAGGTACAGCATTTTTACAGTGAGGCCCTCTGTATAAAATTGAAAACATCCAAAATCCATGATCTACCTGGCTTGCTCAGCAGTTTCAATACTTAAAAGTGATTTTTCATCGAGAATTTTTGATGGTCGATTCCGCAGGCATTAGATCCGAAGATTGGAAAAAATTTGAGCAGAGTACCTCCTTTCATTCCGCCAGGAGATGCAAAATACATCCCAAGTGTTTCACTGAGTGATTATGTGACATTGTCACGTGGATGACTGTAGCAATTGACCTGGACTTACTTATCACAGAAAGACCCCAAATCATTTCACGACAAAGCCAACATTGCAAGGTGAAATCAAAGTGGGCTGTCGAGGGAGCGCCAAAGGAGGAGGCAATAATGAACGGTCAGTCGTTTTCCACGCGCACATATGCCATCTCCACAACTTATTACCCGGTTTCGTTCAGATTCTCTGCTGCCAGCTCAAGGCGAGAAGAGAGGTCTGCAGGTGTCTCTCTCTTTGAGTCTCTCTCAAAGTAGTTACAACGATGATGTGCGGAGAAGTGAAGGAATGGTGAGGAAAGCTTGGTCGTGAGTAGTCAGACCCAGTGTGCGACCAGTGGGAGTTGGTGGTAAAGTGGTGAATGCCGTGAATGTCAATGATGACAAGACTACAAGGAGCGGTAGGAAGGTAGATGAGGACCCATGAGTTTCATGTCAAATGCCTGATCCCCATCCGGAGGAAATTTTGGAAAAAATCCGGGTAGGCCTCAGGCCTATCCGGAGGAAATTTGAGAAAATTTTGGAAAATGCCTGAGTTAAATACTGTTGAATATCCAGATATAAATTGCCTAAAGTTAAGAGGCCTGATCCAAGTATAGTGATGGTCACGGGTAACCCCGGGGTCATTTCGCGTTGACCTATACCCCAACCCCACCTCCACCCTTACCCTCTACACAGGTTGGGGTAGTTCTGGGGTACGGGTACGGGTTTTACAGGGGTCAGAGGGGTCAGAAACCCATTGAGGGTGGACAGAAGGGTTGACAACTAATGAAGACCACATTTTCGAATCAATAAAAATTGTACAGAACACGTACGCGAGAGGAATCTAATCATACGATATGTAATCCCAACCAAGCTCAAGCTCATCCTCATCTCCTACAATGTCCGGAAGAACTGCCACTGCTTTAATGTCAGCATTGCATACAAGATTCAACTTGCTCCAGGCGCCGAGGCACATCAACACACGTGTCGATGCAACAGTGAGTCGGTTACAAATGTGCGAAAGGACAAGGCGCCCTTTGCTGAAGATGTGTTCGACATCCGTGGAGGTGGCTGGTAATGAAACAGAGTGTTATCATGATTGGCATATATGTGAATGAGGGATTGACGTACCGGGGATAGACAGATAATTACGTGCCATTCGCGATAAGCGGGGGTAGACGGCACACATTTCGACCCACCAGATAAGTGGGTCTTTGACGTTTTCTGGTTCAGTGCTTAGGTATTCTGCAAGCTCACTATGAAGTTCATTGTTGAGAGGTGCGGAACTGGAGCAAGCGAGCAGGTCGTCGAAGAGGTTGGCTGATTTCTGGATGGGGCTCTTGATAAATATAGTGAGCACCACACCGAACTGTGGAAGATATACCCAACGTACTGATGGGGATTCCTCCTTGTCATTGGTTTCAATACACATCTCCATGTAGCCTCTATCAAATTCTGCTTCAACGATCCCACAAGCCATTTTGATCCATTCTTCCTCCCATCCAGCAGATCGGAAGTAAGTGAGTTTACACTTGGGGTCGAGGACTGAGAAAAGAGTTAGATAGTGAGAACAGAATAAAAGAAGAGAACTTACCCATCGCAATCCGATAAACTTCGGAATGATCAGTCATGTTGTAATACTTATTTAATAACTGCTTTCCGATCAACATTGACACTTGGATCGATGGCAAGTACTTCGCGTTGAGGGCACCAGATGCAAGGTGCTTATCAATGTAGTCCATGGCAGAGATAACCTTCAAAAGATTTGGTGTTTGGCCAGAGAAGAAAAGTGTTGCTTGTTTGAAAATCTAGAGTAGACGTCAAAGAATGTCCGATGCAATGAGAATAGAAGTTACTCACATCCAGAATGCCTGCCAGCTGGCCAGCAATCTTCCACTCCTCTTTGGAAAGCTCATACGATCTCAGCTTCATCTCACATATACTTGTCAAGCTATCCAAGGGTGTACGATACACGAGCGCAAACTGTAACATATTGAAGGTCGAGTTCCATCATGTAGCGACATCATGTGGCATCATCCGAACAGAGAGAATTTTTTGTTTTGTGGATTTACATACCTCAGTGTGTTCTTCAAGGATAGATAACCATTCAGGACAGACAATGGTAGTTGAGTTCTTGATTGTGAAGGCAAGTTTACACAACTATCCAACAAACATTGTAAGTCCGACTGTGTTAGGTTGAGTCTGAGTCTGTATGTACTTTCACCAACACCAATCGTACTGGCTGCAAGCTCTCGTCAAGCGCAGCTACCTCATCCATCGACATCCCATCTCAAATGTCTGCCAGACCTTCACCATCGTCATCTTCCTCTTCATCGCCAACCAGATCACTTGCCATCGCCACTTCCTCGCTCTCAATATCGCAAGCCAGGTCAGCAAGAGCCTGTGTAGCAGCATTGAGCACCTCGCCTGTCCTAGCCTTTGGGAGGTCAAATTGCTTCATGACACTCTTGGTGACGAGGTTGAGAATATGGGTAAAGCAGCGTGTACGGTTTGCCGCGCCAGGAAAGTCATCTAAAAGCTTTACAAGTTCGTCGATCATGACATTGTTTGGGGAGGCGTTGTCGCAGGTAATGCTGAGGACCTAAATAAAAGTGAGTAAACTAATTCAAAGTTGAAGAATATCGTTGTATTGACCTTGTCCACAATTCCGAAGTCATCGAGGATCTTTGCGAAGGCCGGTGCAAGGTTCGAACCAGAGTGGGACTCGGCAACCTCAATGAGATCAAGCAGCATACACAACAGGACCCCATTCTGCTCAAGGTGGACAGTTACAGCAATATAAGCTTTGGAGTTTGGGGATGTCCAAGCATCTGTTCCAAAGCTTAGCTTCCCATCGTGTTCCTGGTTCAAAGTGAGTACAAATCTTCTGATATCAACAGTAACATATGAACTGACCTGAAGCATCTTAGTGATCCTCTTTCGCACTCTAATGAAAACTTCTTTGACATCTCAGGAAATGGTTGAATGCGATGGTAAGTAATATTCAGGCCTCCCCGTTTTCATGAGGCAGCGAAAGCCATGGTCTTCAACTATACTGAAAGGGCGCATACTCTCCGCCACCCAACGAACGATCTCCACACTGTCAAGTAATGTTCAGCATGAAGAGAGTAGAAGAGAGAAAGTTTCATACCAGGTTTCTGGCTTGGTGTGCTGGCGATGTGAGTACGTGATCTTCCCTTTCCCCTTCCGTTCAAAGGCAGCCATAATTGAACCATCCTTGAGGTTTCCGAGGGTTGCGCAAGCAGAGCAAATGTCAACCTTCACTTCCAAAGCACTATCTATGGTCTCAGCTTCCCAGCATCCAGTTGCATGGCACTTCAGGTTTCTTGTCGATTTTCGGTCCGTCGTATCAAGATAGCACCGAACCATCCTCACGTTGGCCCCTTTGCACTTACAAACAGCCGTGGCACAGCGGAATTCATGAGCACGGCGGCCCTTGGCATCGTAGGTAATATCAGGGATGGGCTGGAAGAACGCGTAGACTGGTGAGGTCCACTCCTCAATCAGACGCTCTGGAAAGAATGGTCACAGTGAGTCGAAGCTTTTGACGATGGCCAACAGGATACTTACCAAGTTCTGCCTCGTCAGTCTCTTCAACCTCCCCTTCCTCATCCTCTTCGTCTTCCTCGTCACTGGCGTCAACATCTTCCAAACCAGGCATCTCTTCGTCATCAGAGCTACCACCCCATCCACCTGTCGCAACATCAGGCTCAACATCATCACTTCCATCAGCCGCCTCAAGGATACAGGATGCATTTCATGGTCGAAGACTAGTATTCACAGTGAGGTCGTTGTCTTGGTCATCGTCGTCGGCATCGGCATCCTGAATGGAAGGTTGGTGTTGTTGGCGTTCTGCAGCTATGGCCTCGAGCTTATGCTGTTTCACAGCAGCGACATCGATGTTATCGGTAGAAGCGAGACTCGCAGCAAGGACACGTTTACGAGCGCCAGGAGGTCTAGGTTCAGGAATGGGTTTACTGTGAGTGGGTGCCATTTGTTGGATAAAACTTTCTAACATTGGGGCTGTACTTATAGTACTTATTTTCAGTGTCTCTCTTTTGGTTACTGACTATCTCAAAGAGGAGAGTTGAAGGGGGTGCACGCATGGGGCTCTGGTGGTGGAATTTGGGTCAAGAACTCGTTGAAATACCTCCATAACTAGTGGAGTGCGAAGAAAACTGGGAGAGGGAGGAATGTTACTCAGTGTATTCAGCCATCTAGTCTCCTTCAGTAGCTCTGCGGTACTCCACCTCCATCTTTTTTCTAAATTGCAGTTACTGATACATCATGCCCGGCTGGGAGAAATTACTACTGTCTGCTACCCTGACCCTTCCAAAAAGCTGCAGGTAACCCCACACCCGTGTCGAGGGTAAGGGTTTGGTGAGGGTTCAGAAACCTTGACCTCTACCCGTACCCCACGAACCCTTACCCGCAAACCCGTGTGGGTTTATGAACCCTTGCACAACACTATCCAAGTATGGATGAAAACTGGTTAAATATTTTTTGAGATCTATGTTTTTGTCATGACAAAACATGTGCAGGGTTCGCGTCGCGTATTGAAAATTCAAGGGGTAGCATATATGTCAATCCAGTATTCCTCAATGAAGCGAAATGGATTGGCCAAGGAAGGACTTACCCAACATCTTGAAACCCCTCTCGAAAGTTGATCGTGTATTGTGACAGCCACCTGGAAATCCCGAAAGTTTGGGCAGAATTGCATTGAAGGCTGAAGCAGATGACAAAGACTAGTTGTACATAGCTTTCTATTGTTAAGTTGCCTCGAAATTGGGGCCCTGGCCATTGCTAGCATTGCCCGCGCAGCAGAATTTTTTTACGGTATATACTAAGCCTGATCTATTGTGCAGATAAAAATTGGACAAATCCTATGCCTGGTCCCTCATCTGGAGAAATATTGAGAAATTTCATCTGGAGGAAAATCCCAAAATTTGGTCATTTTGGGATCAGGCATTTGACCTGAAACTCATGGGTCCTGGTAGATGGTGATTCGGGTCAAGATGACGAAGATGACGCGGCTGAGGACGTCTCTAATCTATTTCCGTTGCCGGACTCCCCGACGACGTCGACGAGAAATACGTGGCGACAAGCGGCTTTTGGCCCTCTGGTCACTGCGGCGAGTGGTAAGGTAAGAACATTCAAAACACTCCTGAGCCGTGCATTGCGATTTTTCAAATGGAATAGAAATGCTGAGTAAAAAATGATTGAAATTCACGTGACCCTTCGAAGTTCACGTGACCTTTCCAAAAACCTCATAATTAAATTTCTTTCCTATAAACTAATATATAGCGTAGCCTACATTGTCGGCAGGGTACTGGTGTTTGTAGTTGCTACAGAAGAAAAGAAAAGAAAATAAAATAAAAAGAGGGAAAAAGCGAAAAAAAGAGGAATATTTCTTATCTTATCTTATCTTACAATCATGAGCTATAAACTACTGACCCATCTTTCCATCTCCACCTACAACTGGCCTACCAACCTTATTCTGACAGGGCCTTTGGATACCTGCTATCCCCCCCATCACAGTCTACTCTGTTGGGGATTTTCCAGTAAATTTTATCTGCCCTACTGCCCTCAAATTCTGGCCTAGAGCTAGTCTGCATTCAATCGCGCCCATCAAACCGTAGTAAAAAATTGATGCCCTTTATTCCCACGTTTGAGTCATGTGAGAGCGCTAAACAACGAGACGCGACGCGTCGGTTTGAATAGTAAAAGGCATCCGCAGCCATGTCCCACGATGAACTCCCCCAATATATGCCCAATACTGCTCTAATGTCATTTGAGACACCTCCTCGCCCATTTTACCCTCCGTGGGCTACTCCCAATGCAAATCCCGGTACACCCACCATCACAGGGACTGGATTTCAGACCTACCCAGCCTATCTTGCCACCCCCAGTCCTCAGAGCCACCAAACATCAGTTAAGCGGAGCCACAAGAGAAAAAATGATGAAAATTCGGGCCAGAGTGTAGCGAAGAAGGCACGGAACAGCCGAGGTCTGGGTCTGTTGTCAGACTCAACAACGTCAAACCTTCCACCCGAAATGGGTACGCCCGACGAAGTCAGTGACCCAGATGCAGACAAACTTGATTCCTTTTTCGCTTTTCTGCAAGGGACACTTAAGTGGACATTTGGTGAACTTCTTTATCACACAAGCAAAGGAAAATCTCCTGGTGCAAAACGGAAGCTTGGCCCTGATGGAAAGTCATTGGTAACTTCAAATCCGAAAGAAGTGAAACGAAATTCTTCCATTATCCAGCACTTTATGCATGGTCGTGGTACATATGGACCTGCTGATATCCTGAATAACTGGATGCAGCATCCATATGGGGCTGATGAGCGCCAGTCACATCTCATGTACTCCACCAGTGTACCTTACCTCGAAATAAGGCCAGTCCGCCCTGCCCTGACTGCATTCGCTGCACAGACAGTCAAGGCAAAGATAATTCATGAAGCTGAGAGTGCCGTTAAATTATCTAGTGGGCTACATGTCGCAGTAACACGCAAGCAGCAGACAAAGTCCTTGGAAATGAGGCTTGACTGGCCTGACATCGGTGCAGCTACCTTTGATAAAGTGCAGGGCATTATTCAAGAGAAGCAACCACTCACTTGGTCCTTGATCATGGAAGTAGCATCACGACCCCCTCGAGTTCAAAACGGTATTAAAATCATCCGTCAAAAACGGCCACCTCAGATTATCTCAACTCATATCATCAGCACACTCAATTTCTCTCGGTCATCCAGTGCCAATTTACTTCCACTTGCCACCGGGTTATTGTACTTTGCCTCCTCTGCAAGCTATGATCTTTTCCGCCATCATGCGCGTGTTGGTGATATGCCTGCCTATAGCACGATTATGAAAGCTATGTGCGTTCTTTCTGAACGTGAGGCAGAAAAAACACTTCAACATGGTGCCGATGCAGACTCCATTGGTGTTATACGTCTGGACAATGTTCAAAACTATCTCATCCAACGGAATCCTGCAATCGGGCGTGAAAACAAGCTCAACATTGGCCTTTCGGCGACATACTATGAGGTTGAGGGTATTGACCCTCATGTTTTTGACCTCTCTGCAAAACGTGATTGCCTTGCAGAGAACAAAAGAAAGGACCTTACGGTGAACAACTTTGTGAGCCTTGTTGATAGCCAGCACTTGGAGACAGTCGGTATCCTGCAGTGGATTAACACCCTTGTGCAGCACATTCCTGAACTCTCATTTATGAAGAAGCATGTCTCTATGCTCTACCGCACTCGAGCGGCGAAGCAGCGATTACCACCAAAGCAAACCAAAGTCCATCCTCTTGCATCAAGCAGCAGAAATGAGACGGTAGTCACTGACTTGAAAGAGGCACTGCTTGATTTTTTAGCACAGACAGGGCAGACGGCAGAAAGCTTCAAGAAGCGCCTCTTTCCAATTGGAGGTGATGGATTGACCTTCAACAAAATTTTAGATATTCAAGATTTTCTTCAATTCCACGAGAATGAGTTTGAGACCCTCAGGGTTCTCGACCCTCTTCTGGAATGGTGGCACTCATTGTGGACGGATTTGAGCCGCTTGTTTGGTTCTCACTGGGGTGGAGATCTATCAAAGGATCCCTCTACACTGAGCCACAGTGCTACGAAAATCGGACGCAAAAAGCCTTTGAATTTGAAGAAGGTTGACTACTTCCAACACTCACAACTGGCATACCTTGTTCTTGATGCCCGAATCTTGGATTGCTGGCGGTGAGTTCAAGCTTATAACCTTCATATTTATCAGACATTAAACTTACACGCTTAGACTCCACTATGGTCAAAAGAACCTGCAGCAATATTTCGAAGTGCTCGCAAAGAAATCTGAACTCCCTGCATTTGAAGACCTTGAGGTGGCTGCAAGAAACCTGTATCGAAAATACATGAGCTCGCGAGCTCAACAACGTGCCATGTTGGGATTATGCTCAACTTCCAATCCTTCATCCCCGCTCTCTGTTCCCATAGGAGCCCGCTGGACTGAGCCACGGCCTGCACCACCTCCACCAAAAAAGAAATCACAAAATCCACCTCCTTCACCTGAGGAATTTCTTGGAGATCAGGTTTTAGCACGCTCCATCGCCTTTATGCGTGAGACGATGATCTCCCGAGAAGCAATGTTAGCCTCTGCAGAAGGCAATGTTGGCCGTCTCTACGAAATGATTAAGGCCATGCTTTTTACCTTCGCTGGTTCACCTCATTCAAACTACACGGCTTATTTCCTTGAAATGATAACAAAGCTAGAATGGGAAAGTGGGCCGGAGCTCAAATCCGCACTTTTAGCGCTCTCACTCGTCAATTTAACAGGCTGCGAAGGCGGCTTTGCAGCGGGGGACACCATACAGGAATACTTCAATCGAATTCTTGAAGCTGTTGTGGGGCGTAAAGGTGTTGAGTATGGCAACAATTTTATCCGAAATGTCTGGTCAAGAAACTTACACCATGTTGCACGGCTGAAATCAACGTGGTTAGAGGGGGTTGGACTCGCACCACGTTCCAAAAAGCATACAAAGGCGAAGGCACTCGCTGAAATGCGAATATTAATGCAAGTCTATCAGGACACTGAATTACACACCTTTCGGGCTGGGCGTACCTTCGATGTAGATCTCTTTGTGGACGACTTCGAGTTGGGGCTGAAGAAACTTGGTGGAGGGGGAAAACTAAAAAATTGGATAAGCAAAACGACAAGATCCCGAGGTCTTCAAACCTCAAGGGATATATCTCCTCAGGCATTTGTTGACACAGAGGACGATAACAGCGAGGACAGCTTAGACGAAGAAGAAGAAGACCTAGACGTTGTCGTCGAAAACTCGGGAAACACATTCGGAATTGTTCACATCTCCGAAGGTGATTTAGTGTTTTTCCCCATTGATATGGACGCAGAGGCAGCAAAAGTGATCCAGGACATCGAGTCGACATCTGGAAATGAAACCGAGGACTCCGAGTCAGATGCAGATGTGATGGATACGGATGATGAGAATGGTGGAACAGAGAATTAGACTAGTATCACAATAATTCATGTACAAACCTAATAGCTTTCAGGTCGAGTCCTCCGACTCGACCCCATCTGAACTCCCTTCATCAGTGTTTAAAAGTAAACCAGCACCGACTTCTGCATTTTTTCCCGAAAGCGCGGCCTTTTTGGCATCTCGTTTCGCTTTACCAACCTCCTTCTTTTTCTGGCGAATCTCGTCAAACCGTTCGTGTATCTCAAGAATTGTTTTGAGAAGGTGCGGTGCTGCACCAGCCAGGAAAATGTTGTCCGTTACGAATGGTTGGAGAAGGGTATGACACGCGTCAGAAAGGAAGGAGTTGTCGTTGGTCTGGATGGCGAGCAGGGTGGTTTTACTGAGTAAATAGGGAAGCACGTCCAAGATGTTTTCCATCACTGAATCAGGGAGATAGGCCTCGAGTGGAAGCATGCCCGTCATGGTTTCATCAGCCTCTAACCAAAGATCCTGTCGAAAGCGCTTGAGAATCGCGAGGCCCGCCGGGCGCATGTCCTTCGTAACACGAAGATTGAGGGGTAATGTCTTCTTTTTGACGGCTGGATTCGTTGTGGCACTCTCATGCTCAGGTGCACAACCACTGCAGTCACAAGGCTTTTCGGGCGTAAGAATAGGGATGATTTGAGCGCACGTTGTGCACTCCGGTCCGCATTTCGGGTCTTCAACGGGGTTGTTGTACTCATCGTTGATGGCGCGCGGGGTGCATTTCGAAGTGATGACACGGGCAAGACCCGGGTCAATGTCTGAGTTGTCGTCGTTCCCAGATGGATGTTTTCTCTTCTTCGAGCGTGAGGTACCCTTTTTCGAGGCCATGGAAGCAAGATGGGGGAGCGACTGCATGCGCACGAACTCTTGGGCAGCAGTCATTTTGCTGACAGGAATGTAGACGATAACTTTGGGTGACTTTACCTGGGTTTTGTCCCTCCCAACTCTCCCAGCCTTTTGCCAGAGATCGTCAAGGTCTTTTGGGTCTATGATGACCACCGTTTCAAAGTTGCGAATGTCGACGCCGACCGATAACTTGTCTGTAGCGATTGTGATCCTCGCGCCGGTGTTGTCTTGTAGAAGTTGGAAGGTTTTGGTGTTGTATGCAGGGGAGTTCAACGAGTTGAATAAGCGGATGGTGTTGTGAAGAATCGCGTCGTTGGGATCAAGATGCCATAGATAGACGGCAAGTCGAAAGCCAACACGGATTGAAGTGCAGAAAATGAGGACGTTCCCTTTCGCACGTAGAACCCAGTCTAATTGGGGAAAGTGTTCTGTGTTTGCATTCGCGCGGATTGTGCGGATCGAGATTTGGACATCGGGACGGGCGTTTGAGCGCTGGATGAGGTGAATCTTCTCGTTATCAAGCCCGAGGAATTTCAGAACACTTTCAGTATGTCTTCCTTTTCGTAGAGTTGCTGTCAGGCCCATAAGAATTGTGTCCATCGGAAAGCGCGCACGAATATACCCGATTTGTAGAAACATGGGTCGGAAACCAGCCCCCCATGTATTTAGAAGGTGAATTTCATCAATGATGAGTCCAAACAAACGTTGTTTAAATACTTTCTCTTGTAGTAGGTTTTCGAAACCCGGCGTCGAGAGCATTTCCGGTGACACCAGCAGGACAGACACCTGCGCTTGGACTTGTCTCCAAATATTGACGCCCTCTTTTTCCGCCATCATCTTGGTGACAGCATTGATGGCCCTAGCTTCGATCTTGAATGCTTTCATTTTAGTTTCCTGAGAACTAAGTTACCACCCCAACTGATAATTGAACAGACTATGAACGTACAAGGTCTTCTTCGAGTGCAGTTGTAGGACAAACAACGATGAGAACGGGATCCCTAGAAAACACAGTCTTTGACGGAGACAAGGAAGGATCTTTGCCCAGAGTGACCAAAACCGTTGCGAGCATGTAAATGTAGGCCGATTTCCCAGATCCTGTCGCTGAGATGGCGATTACGTCTTGCCCGTCCAAAGCGTGTGTGATGCCATCTAGTTGATAGTCATGGGGTCCAAAGGGGAGCTTTTCTTGTATAATTCTGCGGCATATCCTCCATCCCAAAGGGCTGCTAAATTTGAATGGTTCCTTTGCAGGGTTTTGAGCCATAGAACGCGCCTGATCTCCCCGATAACGCGTTGAAAATATTCAGCAGTATCACTAATTAGCGAACATGACGCGGTCGTGGGAACTACACGTGATTAGTTTATTTTACTACGGTTTGATGGGCGCGACTAAAAGCAGACTCCATATGAGGGAGATCGACTGTCATCACCATCATCATAGGAGTTGCCTACGGGAGACTAGCCTAGAGCATCATTTCCTGCTCTGATTCTCTTTCAAGGTAATTAGGGAGCTGAAATTTCTAGGACATCTTGTGCAGGCCTTTTATTAGCTAATTAAACTGTATTTTGTAATGGGCTAGCAGTGATATTGTGTGGGCTGAATTAATCCTCTCCTGTGATGGTTCAGGAAAATGACTATCCACATCCAAATGATAAAGCCCTGGATTACTTTAAAAAATTTGGGTGGGAGCAATTGATCCTTTGCTTGATGGGCTGTATGTGAAGCACCTCCATTTTGATGTTCACAGGCCATACTACAGAATATATTTTGTAGAAGATATCATTTTCATTTCCCTTTGCATGATTACAATTCTGTACAATTACAGCTTTTTTTTGCAGTCAGGATCTCCTGATTAATGCTAGATACTCACACATAAGCTTTAAAAACAACTGTTTCTCTGCAACAGTAGGATGGACATAACAGCATATTTTGTACCTTGACACAATCCCAAGTATCAGTTCCATTTTTTTTACCCAAGGCTCAGGCATCAATAGTTGTTGCATAGCTGACTTGAATCTAATTTCTTCGGGAATGGG
Source organism: Laccaria bicolor S238N-H82 (assembly GCF_000143565.1). Classification (NCBI taxonomy): domain Eukaryota; kingdom Fungi; phylum Basidiomycota; class Agaricomycetes; order Agaricales; family Hydnangiaceae; genus Laccaria; species Laccaria bicolor. Next base: position 227,171 of record NW_001889942.1, on the reverse strand, counting down.
AAGAATCCCAGAAACCTCTTTTGTTTAGGCATACATTGAATGATTTACCTATCCTCTGATTTCAAATGACTGTGGCACTTCATCTCACATTTTTTCAGCTAATATTCAAAGCTGATCAATTATCCAAATGTCAAATTGACCATCACATTCTTTCCCTGTTGAATTTCTTGTCCCAACAGTTATATTGTGATGTAGTTGAAAATTGAACAGTAAAATACATAGAAATTTTGTAATAGCTTATATTTGCGCAATAATCTCAATGTATCTTCTGTTTTACATGATGTAAAAATGTGGTGGAAGGCCGCAGAGAGGGCAAAAGTATACGAGCAAGAGAGATTACACAGCCACTTGCTATCACATAAGCGTGCTATAACATAAGCGTGCTATAACATAAGCGTGCTATAACATAAGCATAGCTCTCACATAAGCGTAGCTATCACATAAGCGTAGCTATTATGTAATAGCAACTACAAACACCAGTAGTTTGCCACATTGTCGTTACTGCATTCCACACATTTATAATCTGTAAAACAAAATCAAATCAGGAGGCAGCAGAAAGGCATCTGAACACAGTCTGAACATCAAAAGTATGAGGAGTCCGAAAAATATAACTGCGGGTACTCAAAGCAATAAAACTAAAAGAACAGAGTTTCCCCAATATCACACACCGTGAATGCGTCATCGTCAATTCCAAGCTTCTTGCACTCTTCTGCAAGACGTTTGGGCGGTTCGAGGACGTCCTCGCTCGTCAAAACCCATGTCCTGTGGTGAACTAAGCAAAACTGGAGACACGAAGCTGCTAGACGACTTACGCCCAATGCATACCCACAGCTCTCTTCGCCTTGATGTCTTGAAAAAGCCGTACACTATCCTGCGGTGCACAATGGATGGGGGACATGAATTGACGAGGGAGGTATGCGCTTGAATACACGCATGAGCCCCGATGTACTCCCAAAAAGATGGTATTCTACGTACCCAATAGGTATCAGCGCACAATCAAATCCACCAAACCGGTCCCCAATCTGCTTAAATGCAGGACAAACCGGAACCTGGTCCTCATCTTCTCCATCGTTGACAGCGCGGTAGCCAGTGTCCCCAGCAAAGAACACCTTGACGGGAGGACGTGAGGATGAGGTCGTGTCCTGGACGACTTCTTCGATCGTCCAACTTCCCCACAAGGTCTTAAAGTTGTCAAAGATTGAACGGCCAGTAAAGTGCTGGCCTGGTGTGCAGGTGATGTCGACGGCGCTCGGTTGGTCATCTTTGCCAGCGACAGAGACTTCGACGCGTTTGGAGTCCCACCAATCCATGATGTGCGTGTGAGATGCTGCTACGCCCAGATCCTTGAAGTACGGCCCGTTTCCGAGAGGTGCGAAGATGTGGGGAGAGCGTGACGGCGAGCGGGCGAGGAGGGTGCGGATTGTATGCGTGTCAAGGCTTGAATCATGTCAGTTTTGATCAGAGCAAAATTACATCAACGCACTGGTCGTAGTGATTATGCTGAAATAGAATTTATGAAACGCAAGCACTTCGAATAACTGTGGATCTTACGGATATTACGATAGCATCAACTTCAGGGATATCTTCAATCTTACAAGGGGGCGCTGTATTTATGCTGGAGTCAGATCACCCACAAAACCCAATATCAAACCAACAACATACGTGTGTATCGCTTGGGACCTATCCACTGACTAGGAGAACAGCGGTCGCTAAAAACGGGGTCGAAAAGTATGCGAACACCCCTGTCACCTACACGGGCGGGGAACTCGACAAAGAAGCAAGCGTGGCCAAGCCAGGTAACCTTAATCTTCTCGTTGAAGTATGAATCTTCAACGAATTTACCCCCATCCCCGCTCGACCGCCCCCAAGTAGGCGTTCGGATTGGGAAGAGAGTGGCTGGATCCTTAGGATGCGATGGGAAGTTTCGGGCCGCGTTAACCAACTAAAAGTGAGTATTATTCATAAGCAGCGATAATATTCGAGAAAGAAAACTAAAAACGCACAGAAAGCCGATCTGAGATGGTATGAGATCGCCAGCTGTCCCATGGGTTCTGAAATGCGCAACCAGTTGCATTTACCCAGTGAGCTGGTGTGGCATTCTCTTGGACTGGATTTGGGTTCTTGCTTGCGTTGTTGGAGACATGTAGTTTGTTGGTCGAAGAATCGGACATTGTTGTAGTACGAGTGAGAGAGCGCTGTGTTTGCTTGAGCATTATAATTGAATGCTTGCGCGTCCACCGGCCGAATGCGCCAAACATATCCAAATTAATGTCGGCTTCTTCGGCACCTATCTTTGCAGACTGCGTTGAGTGATTCGTGTTGGATTCGTGAACACTTAAGTTCAAGTTGACTTCAAGTTTGTACTGTCTACTCAAGTAACGTTTAACACAATTATTTACAGCGCACGGCAAGCGAGAAATTTGTACGGCCACGTAAGTAACAAGTAAGTAGGAGTTGAGTAGGAGAGGTCGTTTATGGAATGGGTGATTTCGAGAACATTGGCAGTGTGGTGACTAGGCGAAGACGGAGACTAAGAAGACGCGATTGGTTAAAATCAAAGAAAGTAGAAAGGACGACGGACGCTGCCAAAAAAAAAATGTTACAAAGACATGATTTATTGGCGAGAGCAACTCACAAACGACAAGGTAGTCAGGGAACAGGACCATTCACTTGAACGGGCAATTCTCGCTGTGACTGCCCCTATAGCCACAATGGCAGCACTGCGGAGAGGAATAATTGAGCGGAGTGCTCAATTCTAACTCTTCTTTCGATCTGTGGTGTAAGATAGGCGTGGCGTCAGGATTAAAAGGGATGGGGATGGACTGTAGGGAACGTACGGAGCGGCGGAGGCATATATGATGGTGTGTTCCATTGAGGTGGGCAGGTAATAATTTCAAAGGGTCTCTGGTGGGTAGGTCGTCAGCGACCGAGTGCTTTATAGCTTTTTGTATTGAGCCCCTGCTTAAGGAAAGTTCCCGTGAGGGGGTCATGCGGCGGCGAATGCTGTTTAAAAAAATTCGTCGGCCTTTGAAAACAATGGTTCTCACGTAATTACTAGTCATGCCATACAGGGGCTTTGTGGGTTAGGGTGTGACGGTATTATGTAGCTGAATTTGTGGGCGTAATGACTCGTTACAAAGACTCGATTAATTTGACAAAATAGGTCATGGCGCGAGTAGAACTTGCAACCCCTATCCTCGAGCCCCAAAGCCACTGCTGTGGCTTGACAACGATTGCGGAAAGCCAAGTACACAAAAAGGTGTATTTGCTCCCTGACCTCCCTCTTCTGTTTCCGTTGTGTTTGAACATTCAACTTTGCAGGTGGATTGCAATTGTAATGTCTGGAGTATGTGAATTGAGACGATACGACGTGCATCAAAATTTTGTTACTTGTATAAGAGGCTTGCCATTATATCGATCTAAAAAGTGTGATAGCCCTCACCTGTGTAACGATGCCAGCGGGACAATTATATGAGAACAGAATTGACAAAAATTGACGTACATTTGTTCAGCATTTTCTTCCCAATTTAGAATTAAATTTTAGTGACTCTTGTGGAAGGATTATTATATGTACCTACCAACGAGGCGCCTGTGCAAGGTGAAAGATCGAGAGATGATTCTCCTGATGGTCTCCATAAGGTAATACGGCTGTACCGGCAGTCGCCGGCCTGACGTCGGTCGTAAAAATTCGTCTTTCAACACAATATGACTCTACACCTGGCACTGCGAGGCCCAATCATGTATCCAAACCTGTGTCCTACCCCAACTGGGTCCAGCAATCTATCCATTTAAAAACGCTATACCAGGGATAATAATGTTCGACAGCGGTTAAAGTACAGCGCCCGGTGACATCACTACGGAGTGGCATTGGCAACGTGGGCGCAGTGTGGATTTTATACAGCATATAGTGCTGAGAACCTTCTACATCATAAATACCGCCAAAAAGCGCGGAAAGTAGTCGGTTCAGGCTCTGAGAGGATAACTCAAGACGGTTGGCGCAAATGGTAGATCATCACAAGCACAACATCATTGGACGGCAGCACAGCAGTTTATCAGGTGAAACTGCCTGCTCCTCAAGAAACTTGGACCCGGACAGTCAAGAGTTCGGATTTACAGAACGATTACTGCAATCAGCTCAAATCGCGGTTCGAAGTACTTTCGGGTAGCTTTCCCACTACTTAATTGCCCAACGCCACACTCACTCAATGACCTTCTCTCAGTCAGGAAGATTCCGATGAAGCCAGAATCTATTGGCGGAATCTGTCTAAACAAGCACAAGATAGGTTCTTGTCAGCCGCTTCGAAAGGCTTACATCTGGATTTGAGGACGACACACGAATTTCTGGTCCTCTTCATCTCAAGCAAACTTCGTGAGCTTCTTGTTCGCGAGGCTTTCGAACCGACACCTGAGCACTAGGAGGTTGACGCCTAATATCACATACCTCAACCAAACCCGGGAGAACGACAGAACATTGACAGAACAGACCCAGCGGATAGACCCCAAGGATTTTTGAATACGAATCACTCGCTCACGATCTCGGATGCTCTGGGAATAGCAAGTCCATCTCAACTCACACGACTTAGCCTCGTTATAATGAGAAGCTACTGTACCTGTTGCGCATAATGTCAAGTAATTATTCAATAATAATGAATCATATCCCGTTTCATACACGACACATAAGAAAGATAGTTGATAATCAAGAACATAAGAGGGCATACGAAGATAACAGATCATGGAGGGAGACGAGAAAGCGCGCATATGTAAAACATTGAAAATGGAATAGGATGGGGAGAAGATGCGGGAATGGATTCAGTTAGGGAAATATCCAAGAACATCACGACAACGCCAAAATCCAATGTTATCCACTCCACCCAGATCCAGTCTGCTTCACCTGTAACCATTCTTCTTGCACACAATTTCATGCACACGGTACGATTCCGATAGACTTGCAGAGGAAAAGAAGAATGTCGGCATGATGACGACGATGAGCCGCTGATACCGCGGGCTTGGGGGCCCGAGCAGTTGCATCGCCTCTAGTCAGTCTTTGCAAATTGTTGACGGGGGACTGGAGAATAGGGTGTCAGAGACGTTTAAGCGCTGGGGAAGAATGCGCGCCTTGATAGAACATCTCACGGATCAGGGTCCAATTTCTCCCCACGAGCGAGGACGCGGACGACCTTGCTTGGCTGCGCCACCATCTCCATCATGGCCATCACGGCGGGTGGGCGTTCGACGAGTCCGACCTTCTGGCCACTTGGGCCGTTGTAATCTGTAGCCGATGGTCTACGTCCTCTTCCATGTGGGCGCTTGGGTCGATCGTCGTCCTCAGCGCCGCGGCCAGGGAGGGTAGGCTCAATTGGAAGCACGGTAATACCGGCCTTTGCAGCCCATTGGGAGACGAGGACTCCCGCCGAGCGAGGTTCGTGCTTGTGAGAGGCAGGGAGAACGGGAGCTGGTAGAGGAACAGGGGTGAGTGGGGATTCGGAACCGTCCGCGAGCTTGAGCGGGACGGTCTGTGGCGAGAGGTTGAGGGATGAAGCCAAGACGGCAAGGACAACCTTGGGGTGGGGGATAGATTTACGGGTAGGGTCGTTCTTCAACTCCTCGTCAGCGTGGTCGAGCTCCCAGCGGGCACAGCAAATGGTCCTTCGTACCCATTCAGGAGAGCCGCTGCTGCTTGTCGTATCCTGAAATCCAATTTTATCCCATAGAACGAAGGCATCGTCCCGTTGGACTCGGATACGGGGGTTGGTTCCGACTTGAGCTTCGAGAATGCGTGAGGCTGCACGAGCTCGTTGGGCAAGGGCGGTGGTCCCCTTCTTCAGCAGATCGAGGGTGTTGAGAGCTTAAAAAGGTCGATTATCGAGGGGCGAAGGTAAAAAAAAGGCAATACTCACCCTCAAGAGGAACAATGACGATCTCTTCCCTGCCATCCCTGCACCACTTCTTCACCTGATACAGAGCGTTGACAAGAACACTAGCATCAACGACCACGACGTCCGCATCCTTTCTTTCCTCCTCCCCTGACCTTTTTCTCGCAGTCGGGCTGATGTTCGTAGTCCGATCGACCGGCGTCTCTCCACCCTTCTTCCTCTGTGCCACCGGATTCGGACCGCGCTTCGTAGCAGTAGCACCCGGCGATCCAGGTGAGTAGGTACGTTCGTGGGCTTGACGCCTGTCTCTCCAGTTCCCCGAGGCAGGTCCGTTATTTGAAACGGTCTTCTCGAGTTGTTCAACCTGGTGGTTTAGGAAGGCGGCTCCAAGAGCTCGAGACATGGCTAGTTTACAAGCGTTGGGGACCTGTAAACAGTTAGTTCCACGTTTACTGTTAACATATGTCGACCAACCTTCTTTTCTGACATTTTTTTAGGGTCTCCTTGTCGATGTTGGGTATTTAGGAGGGCTGTGGGAGGAATCATGGCTGTACTGCCGCTGAGTCAGCCTCCACTACCTCTTTTGGCGAATCACGTGTATGTAATTACTCAAAGAGCAAAAGTTGAAGAAAAGAGCAAGGAAAAGAGAAAAACTCACGAACGTTGAGAAATCGACAGAATGACAGTACAATAGATAGATATAGCTGATTTGTATCCGGCGATACGGAGGAAGAGAGCACGCTCCACAGGCGATATAAATATAGAAACAAAACAAGATGCATTTGTTGAACAACTCAAATTGAAAGTACATGACCAGTTGCCTAGATACGTACAAAAAGTATATGACAGGGGGAGAACAATGTTTGTTATTTGGTTGAGAAGGCTGAGAGAATAAGAAGGACGAAGGAACAAGGGAACACAAACACAGGGTGAGAGCAAATGATGACAATAACGTGCAGAACAAACTGTGGGAACAATGTAAAGGGGATGAGGAAAAGAGACATAGAGTGGATGATGGTTAGAATTGCTGTGGATACATTGAGAATGACACATTTAGAGAAAGGAAAGTACATCATTGAAAAATCTACTTATCATTCAACTTCCCATATGAATGAATGGAATCCACCTTTCAAAAGGGGCTCCAGCATCCTTCAGGCTCTGAACTGCAAAATGCAATGCCTCTGCAGTTGCATGAACATCAAGGACTTTCTTTTTCTCCATGATGTTTCAGTAAACAAGTTCTGCAACCTTTGGGCCATCTGAGTCTTCCATATTCCAAAGGGTCCCAATTGTAGCTTGACATCCAGCTACAATGAAACCTCCTGCCAAATGGAGGGATTCATTTGGTAGATCAGAACTACCCATGGCTGTTTGACATGCAGAAAGAAATGCAAACTGGGCTCTTGGAAGATCTTTGGCAAGGATTTGATTAAGATTAAGGTTGCATCATAGAGGTTCAGGCAGCCGTTCAATGGCTTGCTAATATCCTGCTCCCCATGACATGCAATATGCAACCACTCATGATTCCCCATTGTCTCCAGAACATTGGAAACTGTAGCTTCAGCATCACTGAGAATATTAGCTGATGCTATCACCTCCTTGATGGAGTTGAGCTCTTTGGTAACAGATGGAAGCTTTAAGTATGGCTTTCCAGGTATATCTGTTATTCCAATTGTTGCCAATGAAATTGAATTTGTAGTAGTAGCTTTGGGAGTCCTGGCTTCAATCGATGCATTCAGGGTTGGGGTATATGATTGAATAAACAAGCTATTCGATGCAGCTGCATGAATGGGGAGAAATGTGAATGGACCAGAGGGGCAACACCACATTCTTCCAGAATGAATGCCATTCTATTGATGATTTAGTTGGAGGCTGATTATTACAAAAAATTGTTACTTACTGATTCCAATACATCAAGCACCAGTTTCACAATTGCCTTCCATAACCAGCTGAGAAGTTCTCTGAAATACTTCAGTGACAAATCAGCTGACCTTGAATGGCTTGGTCTTCCAGATCTTTCCTTCTCAGGCCTGTTGATCTCTCTTGCAGAGATATTGTGGAATCCTAAAGCTTTCTTTAATTTTTCACAATAATCTTGCAGATTTGCAATAGTAGCATCAGGCAAAGGAACTGGTAGAGCACTTACAGAAGACTCACATGTAGAAGGTAGTAGAATAATTGCATCACTATCTTCAGGTGAGGCATTTAAGAGCACCACTGGCCCATACTTTGCTGCTTTAGATAATTCTTTGTATAATTTTGGCAAGAAAAATTCTCAAAGCCTGGCAAGGTTCTGATTTTATGCATGAGATCTTTTTGTCTGATCACCAGTGAATGATAATCTTGTTTGATTGTTCTTTTAGGGTCACTAATTTCTTGGAGTTTCATAGAGATCTGCTTAAGCTCCAATCCTATTTCAGGGTATTTTTTTATCAATTGTGTAGGTTCATCTCTCAGTTCAAGCATTTGCTGATAAGTAATAGCCAAACCCTGCTCTATAAGTTCAACAGCATGTTTGACATCATTGAACTTTAGAGCAGCTGCTACAGCAGAGGAAACCAGACCTGAAATGTTCAATTTAACTAGAGAATTGTAACGATCTCCTAAAGAGTTTCCAATCCACAAAATATTTGGCAGTGTAGCCAAGGCAAAAGAGTATGCAGTTAATGTTTCATTCAGGTTGAGGATTGTAGCAAATTCTGCCCAATCCAAAGCTGCCTCTAAGCATCCTTTAGGTGTTGCAAAGGATGAAGTAAGAGAAGCTCTATAGTAATACAATGCACAGTATGCATCTTCAACAGCTGAGACCTCTTGAGAAACTGAAACATTATTGGGAGCTTGTGAATGAATACAAATGATTGAAAATGATTTGTCTATGAGGTGATATAGCATGGGCAGAATGGATTCATCTGTTCTGGCATGGTTGATTGCAATGGCACACACCTTAATACAGGTATATATCCAATCAATTTTCCCATCAACCATCCATAGTTTGCCTAACATAACAGCAAGTGTATGGTGATAGACAGGAGAATCCAGATCAGTCTCATGGGCCATTTCAAGACACTTTTCCATCAGAGGTATTGCAGCTTCAAGATGAGTAATATCTTTTGTATATTCAAAGTAGGCAAGATGAAGAAAAGCAAGATCATGCAGCAGTTTTGGTTGTGAAGGATTAGTTTCCCCAACAGCATCCAGAGCCTCCCTTTCGAGTTTCATTGCAGAATCAAGATCAGCTACTTCATTTTGGAGTTTAAACTTGTCATGAAGAAGACTGGAAAGAATACTTTTTGCTGTAGAAATATCTTGATGGTTAGTACTCATGTGCTGAAGCAACTGCATGGAGTACTGGATAGCAAGGTCAAGGTCATCATGATCATGCAATCTTTTATATCTTGATGCATAGCAATTGGCAATATTGTGTTCACAATGAGAGAGCTCCATGCTAGTAGGTGATATGAAAGCCACAGCCAGTTTATATTGATCTAATGCTAGAGATATGTAGTGAAGGTCTCCAAATTGGTCAAAGTAAAGCAGGTAGGCAGCAGCAAGGGAATCATGAAATCCATACAGCAGGGGGTCAGTGGGCTGGATAGCTCCAAGTGCCTGCTTCAAATGATCCTGAGCCTGTTTTAGGTCCTCAATATTTCCTTCATTCCTGTATCTTTGGAGATAAGCCAGGGCTAGATTTTTCTGAGAATGTGGAATTTTCTCATCTCCAGCTGGTAGAGATTTGACTGAGAATTCTAGATACCGAAGAGCAAGTTTGACATTTTCATCCCCTCCTCTAGTCTTATACTTGTACATCAAAGCAACTCCCAGATCCCCAAGCAGGGTGGCATAAATAGGTTCCTCAGTAGGAGCCTGAAGAATAGCCTCTCGTACATACTTGATTGAAAGCTCAAGATCCTCAAAAGAACTGAAGGATTTATACCACTCCCCATAAGCAGCTGCCAGACTCTGCATGTAAGTGATATGCTCCGTAGTTCCAGGAGAAGTTGCTTGAACTGCTAATTTTCTGAGTGAAATTGCAGTCTCAAAATCTTCCTTACTCCCTTTGATTCTGAATCTATTGATATACAGTACACTCAAAGTTCTCCAAGCCTCAGGAAGATCAGGATGGTCTCGCAATGAAGCTCTGACTGCTCCCTGAAGAACTTCAATGCCTTTGTTGAGATCTTCCACCTCCCCAAGCCTATCAAAACGGGAACAGTAGGACTGGGCCAGGCCCTCAAAAAACTTGACAAAACCAGGATGACCAGAGGATATCATTTCCAATGCAGAACTATCAAAGTTTATAGCCAGTTCTAGATCATCCATATTTTTCTCATGCTTATAGTGCTCAAAGTATAACACAGCAAGGTTCTGATACCAGATAGGAAGATCAGGGCTGTCAGAATGACAGTCATCAATAGCAAGCTGTAACCAATGAATGGACAAGTTCAGGCAGGTGAAGAGTCCAGTGCCCTTGTAGAAAAGGTTATAAGCAACCGCCAGAGAATGTTGTCGCCGCGGAAGATCAGGGTGTTTATCATCCGCACCATCAATAGCAGCCTGGAAGTGAACAATAGCCTTTTGTATTGCTGAAACGTCAGAAACAGCCATAAAACGCAAGTAGTAGAGCCAGCCCAGAGTCTCTTGCGCCGCCCCAAAGGGCTCTTTGGTTTGGTATTCCTTGGCAATTTCTTCGAGAATGCCTGGGTCTGCAGCCCTTGCGCCGGCCTAGAGGAGCCCAGTCAGGTGGGATCCGAGGGATCTAAGACTGGTGTACGCACCGCGTGATCCGAAGGAATTGCAATCTTCGACTCTTCGCCCCTCTGCACTTCTGTTTCCCCATCGATCTGCTTCACTTCGACTTCAGCTTGGGACGACGACATGCTGTTGATGATGTTGTCAGCGGTCATGCAGTCATGGCTGATTGAAAAGCGTTATTGGTTGGAATGTGACGTACCTTTGAATTGAGATTGGATAGCTTTGAGATGACAACGATTGTTGTGGTAGAAAACAAGTGAAGATGTACATGTGGTTGGCGCATTTCCTCATCAAAATGCCACGCTTGTAAGTCAAGCTACTTTAACCCATAAATTATGGGTAAAACCCGCATTGCCTTATAAGCATGGAGAAACCACTCTTGAAAGGAAGAAATGGCCTTATGAGGTGACTATAAGGCCAAAATACCATTATAAACTAATCCCATTTTTTGGCCGTATAAGAATAGTCTAAGCCAAGTCTAAGCAGTCGGAAAAATCAGTCATCAGTCATGTCAGGTTGATGAGTAAGATTCTTCCAACGAAGGCTGGGAAAAGCAAAGGACTCAAATCTATACGAGTAAACTACTCTACGACGGCAAACAAGTCCAGATGTTGCATTGAAAGCAACGACTCCGAAGAGATATGTGAAGGAAGAGCACAGCACAACGGCACTATGTACATTACGAGCAGTTCCGACTTGCCATCTCAACAGAATAGAATGAATACAAGATTGTGGATCTGGCATCCGCATGAAGGTGAGGTTGCACAAGCAAACGATTGAGGTGTGACGACAGTGAGGGGGGGTTTTATACTGTAGATAACAACCTGAAACGTCAAATCATCCCCATTCCAAGCTGACAACGGCGGAGCGAGTCTCCGACTGAAGGAATGACAGGTAACGGCAACGTCGAGTTGCTGTAACGCGCAGGAAGAAGATTGGGAGGAGTGACGATGATGAAGCTGTCAATAGCTGGCAAGAAACCATGCGAGGGTGTTGTGACGACGATATGTCAGAGCCCCTCTGCTATCGAATCAGCAGAATGGAAGAGGACCTAAGATGATAGTTCCACGGGGACCGCCAACTGACCAAGGACGGGTAAGTCGCAGGAATGGAAACAAGGAGAACCGACAAGGCGAACTTGGGTGAGTCCAACTTTGCGAGTTAAACTTGCTGAGCAGAGTGTTCCATCGTCCACACATTCTCACACATTCTCATAACGAGTGGGTTGGAGTTACCGACCAGTTCAATACCTCAGAACAACAAGCATGGGAGAGTGCCAGGAAGGACAACCGACGATGAGCGGCATCGGGAATATGCCAGGTTGAAAAAAAAGGATGCGAAGCTGGAAAACAAGTCGAAGGACGTGAATTCGAACGTGAGCGAACAACAAGAACAGACAAGCGAAGATGAGTAGAGTCTTCAAGTTTCCGCCGCCAGCCCATAACAATGGCGACGATGGAGTGACTGACACCAAAGAGTGCCAGGTGGAGGGATGATACGAGTTGTCGTCCTTAGTTTCGCGATGAGCTGTAGGAGATGGAGCCCTGTTGAGTGAAGGATGAGACGGGGCTAGGTGGGACGATCATGATGACGGACATCATGGTAAACGACTGGGATACCACCAACATCTGACGGCGACTGTAGGCACGGAATTCTATGGGCAGAGAACAAGAGAAGGAAGGGCATAGGAACGTGAGAGAGGGGAAGGAAAGAAGGCGCTCGTGACCACAACAGAACCACAGGGATTCAACCCACGAACGAGGAAGAGTCCAATGCCCAAAGCGCGACACCGGAGGTATGGGAACAAGGAATGTTCAACGTTCAACGCTTATCTATCAAATTCCACCAGACACAGCCTGTCCATCCTCCTCCCATGCGTGTCGTTCCTAAGCGAAGACACTCCCCCCCTCCCTTTCCCCAGATCCCATTACCGCCTTCGCTCCACCGAGACGCGTTGACCACTCTGGAACAATCCAAGGGTGGGCCAGGGTCGACTTCACCGCCCTCCGCTTTGAGCTTGCACTTGTCTCCGGTTTTGAAATCCTCAGCTGCACATGCTGGGAAACAGACGTGGTCGCAGAGGGACTTTGAAGCTGTCATGGACCTAACCGCATTATCTATGAGCGAGAGCGCAAAGGCAAGTTACGTTTTGCAAGTGTATACGATCTGGATTCCACCCGTGAATACGGAAGAAAAGCGATCATGACGTTGACAACAGGCAAGAGGATCATCACGTCCACAACAGATGGAGGGGAGGAGGATGGAATAACGGAGCTGTCCAACGAGCAGCCTCAACGGAGGATGCTAAAAGACAATGAAAAGTCGACGATGATGGACATGGTTCTCTGCTCCCGTCAGTGCCACCCAAGAGCGGAAAGTTGAAGTGTCGCCTTGAAGAGGTTAAAGCTTGAAGGTGAGATGGTAGGTGGATGTGGATCGATAAGCGACGCCAAAACGCGCAGGATCTAGGGTATTGATGCGCGAATGGTGGAGAAGCCACAGGAAAGGGAGGGAGGGCCACGTTGCATAGAAGGGCAAGACGGAAGTGGAATTGGCAGGAAGGGGACGGCCCAAGGGAGTGGAAGAGAGAGAGAGAAGAATTGAAGAGAAACAGGGAGAGGGAAACGTGGTGGGAAGAATGCAAGGGAAGCACGGAAGGGAAGGATCCTAGTGAGTAGGGAGGGAAGAGGAAGAGAGGATCCAAACCGCGGAGCCACATATCCAGCTCAGCGGCACTCGACCCAGCACAAAACACTCCCCAACCTCAATCCATCATGCCCTCTCATCGTTGTCATCCAAATCCCATAACGTTGATATCCCCACCCATTCCAATTATTCCGCCGCTTTCATCCGCTGCGGGCTGCCCATCCGGGAATCCGCGACACCCATGAACGAGAACTTTTGGAGGTCGGGAGGAATGAGGAGGGGAACTAAAATGGTGTCCAGGACACAAAGGAGAATGCGGAGTATATGAGCGAATCGAGGTTGAGAAGGGTGTGGGGCGGATGGGAGTTCCAACGTCAAAGGTAGACCAGGGATTCAAGACGCGGCTGAACGTTAAACGTTGGACGTTTTAACGGCGACAAGGGACGAGCATATGCATCTAATTCAAGGAGCGAGAGAGGCGGGTAAGTTCCAAAGGACGGCGTGGGCACCCAAGTAGAGCATTAGTGAACATTGTATGGAATAAGAGAGTAACGTGGTGTGTTCGTGTCGTTGGGGATTCCATAGAAACTTGGGCCCAAGGTCAGACCAGTCACTGGCAGGCTGGAATGGCAGCTACATAGGTAAGTTGAAGGCAACGATACATCACTAGAGGGGACCCGACGTAAAGGACGAAAGCATCTGACACTGATGATTCCAAGGGCCGAAAGAAGGGTGTGCACTGGGGAGAAGCAGAGAAAGCCATGCCATAGTCGCGTCGCAAACGGTGCAGCAAATTGGAATTGCTTCACGTGACGATTTTGTCGTTTGTCACGTGTTCTCCTGCTTCAAACCACAAACCATCAAGTCTGCCAGATCGTCACCGATGCCGAGCTTTCTTTCAACTCAGCTCATGAGAATGATAGGTACGAGATATCAGTCATCTCAATTTTGACTTTCCTACGTTCGTTTGACCTAAACCATGCGACTTTCAATATCTTCAACCATCTCCGCTGCCAATCCGCTGCTGCATTGTTTAATTCATGTGCCACTCACCCTCCAGCGACACTCATGAACATTTTTTTGACGCACAAAAACTGGGCTCGACTCCCCACAGAGAATGTTACTTTTTCTCCATATGCCCTCTGTAATAAACGGCTATCACTCACAAGCGCTCCTTCTATTCCATTCATGATCAAAATCCCAACAAAGACTACCGCCTATAATCCCTCTGTTAGTATATTAGTGAGTGCACACACATTCAATTGTAAGAGCTTTATACCGTTATTAGTTAAACACAAGAGCTGGATTCAATTCCTATGCAGGGAGATTGGAAAGAGACTCTCCCTTCCTCTTCTCGTATAGATATTTGAATCAAACGCTATACAATACCCACCCAGCCCGCGCATCTCACGAGCCGGGTTCAACACCTGCCATACAACCCAATATCCAACCCTCTATTGGTATATTGGTCGGTATGCGCACAGCTGTCATATTGGTATATTTGTTGCGAAAGCTGGGTTCGACTCCCAGGTAAGAGGGATGCATTGGAGTCTCTAATTTACTTTATCGCTTATTTGCTTCGAAAAAAATAGGACAAAGCGTGATACAAAACATATCACTGTAACGTCAAAGTCCTTTGTCTGGGAATCGAACCTAGTCTTCGCCCATAGAATGCGCATGCCCCCATGGCAGTATGACAGGTGCGTGTACTGACCAATATACGAACAAAGATCTTGAGAGTTCTCACTAAGAAGATTATTTATGTAGGTGGGAGAAGGAGAAGAAAAAAATCCGACAGCGGAGTCCCGAAGAGAGGATGTAAGCCTAAGAACATCAAGGGCTTTCCTAAGATCATACACTGGTTTCACAATGGCCTTCCATACTAACCCGCTAAGAAGTTCTTCAAGATACTTGAGTGACAACTCAGCTGATCTTTTATACCTTGGTCTTTCACATCTTTCCTCCTCAGGCCTATCTAATCAGTAAGGCATCAAAAATTTCCTCTTGAGTTGCGATACTCCACGACACGCTCCAACCCCCAGATTATTTTTACCTCAAAAGAGTGGGGATCCTCCTACGGGCCCAGAGCTGCTTCCAAATCCACCATACATCGCACTCGTCGAACCAGAACCACCCACATCATAACTCGTACCGGGGCCTTGCACAGCCGACGATCCCACCGCTCCCTCTCCTTCCCCTTTCTTCTCATTCTGCCAACAAGCATTCAATTAACTCTCAACCACGACTACTCACATGCGCACGGAAAAACATACCTCCTCCTTCTGCAACCGAATCAAAGCCAAAATCACCATATTCCTCTTCTCGTGCGTGAGGTTCTGCAGGCACTGTACGACGTCTGGCGGTAACAACTGCGCCAACAATGAATCCGCCAAAGACCGAGACTCGCTCGGCATCAATGACTCAATTGCAACAGGCAATTCAGGCATTCCATAGGGAAAAACAGCGCCCACGAGCGCCGTCCCAGTGATACTGAATAGTAGGATGGTTTTGGATTCCACTCCGAAGGGCGTTACCCAGGACACCGTTGCGAACTACAGAAAGGGCGTGTATCTCATTTCTTCAAGTTACGAAAAGCAGGGGAACTGACCAAATTTTGCTCCATCAAAAGCCGACAAAACATAGTGTAATTCACCGGATTCATCGCCGCGTCAACTCCAACTCCACTATCCTCATCTTGGTCAACCAGAGCAGGAGAGAGCGAGCAAAGCGTCGCCGAATTCCGACTCAACCAGTCTTGAAGGACGTGTATCGGAACGCCCCTTGTCAGCTCGATAGTGAGCGTGTGGGGCCAAGTATCTGCATGACTACAATCATATCAGTATTTAGCGTGAAACGACGCCACAAGAGAGATAGAAGAGGGAACACACCATTCCTCAGGCGTCGTTGAACACGCCAGAAGTAACATACGTATGTCATCCCCCTTAGCACTCTTATCCCTCCACTCGAGCAACCCCTCCCAAACTGGCCCGAATCCATCTCGTCCACTGAGTACAATTTCCCTCTGTTTTTGCTTTTGCTTCTGCTTCTCCTTTGCTCGCTCGGAAATTCCTTCAAGTTCGGGAGGGTCTAATTCCTGAGTAGTAGCCCGAGGAGTATCGGGCTGGAAATGATCCCCTCAAGTCTCATTCAAGAGATCTGGAATTAAGAAAGAAGTACGTACCCCATTATCTTCAGCAACCTCTTCCTCCCGATGCGCCTTATCGATGTGCTCAGCGTCTATCGGTACTTCGGCTTGAGAAGACATGCTTGTCAATTTCTTTTTTATTTCTTTTTTACAATGAGCTCGTAAATTCGCAAAAGAACCCACACACCGTGAATAAAATCTTGTATTGATACGAGATGCGATGGACGGTAGTGTGGTCAAGAATCAAGTCAAGTCAACGAACGCTCATCAATACGAACGAATTTCCACGGCATGTCGAACGCATGTTCGAGGTAGCGACGGGGATTAAAGAAACGTGTCGATGTTAATTGATACGGCGGAGTAAGGCCGCCGGTCTTCATTCTAAATTCGTGTCAAGAAAAGTTGGATGCAGCCGGTCTGTATCATTGATCAGATAGACGCCGGAGTAATTAAGTCAAGCATGACTTTCACCCTTTTCGCGTCGTGTCGTATTGAAAGGTCCAAGTCAAGCGCCCCCTTTTTCCTGGACATCGGCCTCCTAACCTTTCCAACAAAAAAGGGAGAAATCGACGGGTGAATCTGACGACTCAGAGTCGGCTGTTTTCTATACACATCTTCTATATATATTTGACGTCAATCTCTGTAGGGAGATTGCACTTAACGAAACGCACTAGGCTGTATTGTGCTTTTACGACATTGCTTGCAGCAGCGGCCTCGTTGTCAATTATCTCCCAGGGAGAGGGAGCATGCGTTTCTTTTTCACCTTTCCATGGAGACACCGGAGTGGCACTCCGAAGAAACAGTCATGGAACGGGAGACGCTCTTTCCTAATATATACTTGGACTTGAACCCGGACAATGCGAGAAGCGCCATGAGGTCAGGGCTCATTCTTGAGTTGAAACTTGACGGGAAAGTAGGCGATGAGGTGGCCACAAAGAGGTTTCTTTCCTGGGGAGTTTTCGTATGGATGAAATCGGAGGAATCATCTAGAGAATTCGAACAGCGGGCGCTTCCCTTGCAGGGAGTTTAGCTTCCATGTGGGATCAGAGGGTGATCACGAAAACTATAACTATGTGAATTGTCGTGCGGGGGGATACCTATACCTTGGATTTCGCGAAGTGAGTACGAATGAGAAAGACGGCGGGTTTCCAAAGAGCGTGATGGGCAAAATTGGGGATGACAAATGGAGTGGGCGTGGAGGAGGTTGACGTCGACCAACTAAATACGACGATCCAGAACGGCCACCTCCTGAATTGGCGAGGACAATATTTTTCGCCTTTACTACCTGGCACAAGGCATGTTTTGTCGTCGGAGGGCCCAGGAAACGTTCAGCGCCGTGCCAAGGAACCCACCAGGTTGCAGAGGGGAAATATTTTTCAAGAGAGTCCAGTGAGAGAAAGGGTGACTGTCCAGCGGGCCACTGGCATGCGCCTAGTAAGATGTTTTTGTTTATACTTCAAGTTACTGTTCACGTACTCCAGAATAACAGTTGACGTGTACAGCGTCGAGAAAAACCCCCAACTTGAACGTCCCCTGCCCTTGTTAAACTCCTAGTCCACGTTTCCAATAGCTTGAGACTCCGGTATGGCTGCATCGAGCCATGGACTGCTGGCTTTTGACCTGAGGAACTTTGGATGACGTCTCAAATTTTCTTGTGACACTGGGGCAGGTGGGAGGAGGATAGGGAGGAGGAGTGATTCCGAATGAGCAGGGAGGACGAATGTCTTGCAACCGATGACGAACGATTACGATCACAATCACGATGAGCTTGGAGGTTTTTGGATCGCATGACTACGGATTCACAAGGGTCAATCGTGGAAACAAGAAAAGCACGGAGACACGTACCTGAGCAACGTCAAGACGAGCCAGGGAGTATGGGATTCCAAGGGCAGGGATGAAAAAAAGACGCGAGAAGGAGAGAGGTTCTCGTCATCACGACCGACGTGTAAGTAACCTGAATCGTGACCAAGGAAGCAAAAGGAGGGGGAAATGTGGTAACTGTGAACAGACGTCCATCTTTTCTCACTTCCTCACTTCTTCGAAAAAGCAAAGTAGACCCAGGACATCGAGCATATCCCTAGCACTTGTCCCAAATTCTGTTGTTGAAGTTATAATGACGCCGCTATTTGCCTGGGTCCACTAGAGAAGAGTTGAATATTGGATAGCAGGTAGAAGTTAAACGTAAACGTTGAACGTTGAAATGTGGAACGAATCATGTGCACAGTCGATGAAGAAGGGAAGCCAAGGGGTACGTTGAGAAAAAGTTACCTGCCAAAAGAGGCAATTGCAGATCAATCAGGGCGCGGCCCGGTTTCCGCTGTGTTGGTGTATACTTAGGATCCAACAACCCCCGCATTTGTGAAGCTGGAATGTCGTACAGTATTCTGGTATCAGCTGGTGGTAAGTTGCGACTTTCTTCAAGTTCTTCATCAATCCTCATCAGCCTCTTCCTCCAAAATGCCAGGCTGGCAGGCTCGTTTGTCTCACAATCGTCACCTTCGATCCCACCTGAAATGATCAACAAGGCCGAGGCTTTTCTGCTTTACGGAGAGTCCCACTGTAAGCCCATTTCCGTCGAATGTCCGTTCGAAATGGATAACGATTCGATTTGATCCTTCTTTTTCGAGCTTCTTGACTCGTTTGATAAATAGTTTTCATCAAGGTAACCTCATGCCGGCTAGCTTGAAGGAATCCTTGTAAAATGTAAAATATGCTAGTGTTTTTGCCGAACATATGGGCAGGAAAAAATCGGTCAGTGGTCCACATGTCTCGGTAATTGTCGGTTTGTACCCTTGAGGCTACTCGTTCTTGCAAACGACGACAGCGGACTGTCCGGCCCTGCTCGTCATGATCACCAGCTTGTCTGCTTCCTGACTCTTAAGTTTTAATTCTTTCACTATTCCTATTTACTCGGCATCAGACTGACTAAGGTCAAAAATCAAATGGCATAAGATGTATGGCGTATATATAGGTGGTGTTATGGCAACCACGAAGCTGATAAGATTGAGACGCTGAAGAGTACGAGGGTGATGGGGAGCGATTGAAGGGGTCCGAGATATACATAGGCATAAGTAGCAAACAGGGAGTCCGAAACACGTAACAACGAGGAGTCCGAGACGCTAGCAATATATACAGATGGAAATACTGGGAATAAAAGAAAACATGAATACCCGGGGCATATAACTCTTGGGACCTGCGAATGGAAGTTAGTGAGGAGCAGGTCGACTAGACCCGCAGCTTAGGGGCGAAGTAGTAGCCGCTAGAGTAGACGGGTTCTTGCTCAAGAGGAGAAACGACCTTGGGAGGAAAAACCTCCTTGAGAGAAACTTCTTCGAGAGGAAGAACTTCCTTGGGGAGGGAAACTTCTTCAAGAAGGTAAACTTCCTTGAGAGGAGAAACTTCCTCAGGCGGAGAAACGTCCTTGAGCGGAGAAATAGCAGTGGCTGCTGCCGGGATGTCGGTGTATAAATTCACGACAGGGGAAGCCAACGCATGAGCTGCTCCAAGTACTGTAGGTGAGTTGTCGATTTTGTCAAAGCCAGCTTCATAATCCTCGTCAGAGATAAGGAAGTTATCTGGGAGATTGGCTTTGAGATCTTGACTCAAGTCGTTATCGACGTATTGGAGCATGTACCCCAGGATCTGCACAACATAAATGAGTAAGTAGTTCGAAGTTAGTGGTGAATTGACAAACGCACCTGTGGACCAGGGATACGGATGACGACGCCGTCGCTGGCGGAAAGAATGTCTGCTCCTCTCTCCGAAACCTTAGAGTGTGAGATTCCGCTGTTCGACCAACAGAAGATGCCACTGGCGGATTGAACAGATTCCTCAAACTCTTTCGAGTACTTCCTGAGTTGTTCAGTGCTCATGTTGACTTTGATTGTAATGTCCTATACAGGCGCATCGTCAGAAAGAAAAAATGTGTGGATTAAACAGTAGACGAACCTTGCAGATGATGAACCCGACCGGATACGCGGGGAAAAGGCCTTTGTTCAGCTCTTCCCATTGAGCCGGCGTCGCGTTTTCGAGGTCTTCCATGCTATTGATACCTTCAGGCCACTTCGACGCGAAGATCTTCTTGTCGATGTGACAGAATCCGCTCGTTTGCTTGAAGAACTGAGGCTGGAACCATCCACCACGATCAACGGTAACCATCGTGGCTCGGAACCCGATGTCAACCTTGAACGACTCGCTACTTGACGAAGCCAAGTCCTCTGCAAACGAGGTGGAGGTTTGCCCCCTGGAACCCCAGAAGAAGCTTACATCGGAACCAGAAACCGAGGAGCTAACTTGGGTGGTGGATGCTTGGTGGATGACCGACGTTTCATGAGTCAAAGTGATCTCCTGCCACCTGCCACCTCCAGCCGTGCCACTGTGATGTGGTGGGAAAAAAGGAAAATCTGCAAGTATCCGAGTATACTCAGGGGTGGCTGGGCTGGCGCTCAAGACCTGAACCCGAGTGGTGAGCTCCGTGATCTCCTTTCGAACAGCATCGATTTGTAGTGTAATGCTAGTGATCTCTTGCGAGGTATCCGTTGCCTCGGCCAGAGTCACTGCCGATAGCGCCTGAGAATACGCTCGAGAGGCACTGTTAACTGCGTCATGAGCAGCAGTAGCCTTCTTCATAGAATCTTCGATGCCGTTGAATGCACTTTCAGCAATTCCGAAAAGCTTCGCTTGGGTAACGAAGAGACTGGACTGGAACTCGTTAGCAGCGGATACGAAGCTTTGTGCGAGTGAGAGGACGTTGCTGGAGTACGTTGTTTGAAGATTGGACTGACACTTGCTGTACTCGGACTGAGCTTGTTCGGCCGCCAACTTTAACGCTTTCAAGTCGTTCTTGGGAGAGAATTGCAGCGCAGCTAAGCGAGATTGAAGCAGATCCAGAAGCTTAGATTTGGCGTTAATTTGCTGGAGGATAATTTTCGGATCCGATGTGAGATCCTCTATCGTGAACGATGAAGAGAGACCTTGGAACCAATCGATGGGCGACAGCTGCACGGGATAGATATTCATGGCGCCATCCAAGGAACTGGTGACAGCCTCGCGAAGTCCGTCCTTGGCGTCTTGCAGCATTTCGGATGGACTTTTAATGTCCATATAGCCAAGATACTGGCGGATGGTGCGAGAATAACCGCGAACGACGGCATCAGCGTGTTTGGCGGCGAGCTGGGCCTCTCGAACGGCTGTGATGTGCGCCAGCTTGCGCGTGATGTCGTCCACATTTTCATCCTTGGCCCGCGCGTTCTTGATCATGGTATCACGTTCCAACTCCCAGACTTGTTTCGCGGATAGGTACTCCTCCATGAGCGCCTCTGCGAGCTCCATGCGGTTGACTTTACCATCCTCCGAAAGCCTGTTAGCCACTGCAAACTGCGGTACGGGTTCGCCATAAGGACTTGTGACCGTGCTACCAACCGCGGCAGACAATGGAACAGACCGATTCTGTTGCGACTCGATAAGGTTCTTGACCCAACCTGTGGCAGGGACTTCCTTCATAAGCCAACGACGAATTTGGGCCTGTTGCCTGGCGATGATACGATAGTCGTTCTCATGGCCAGGCACCAAGTTATTGAGTACCTGCTCGTAGCAGACGGACAGGTTTTGTCCGTTGGAAGCACCAACCACTTCGCCCACGTTATACAGCTGATCGACGAGACGGAATTCACTCTCGTTGACGGCGACTGGCTTGACGAACTGTCCGTAAATTCCGGCTGCAGATGTGTCCCAAGCATACAAGTCTTTCTGCAGGAAGCGAGCAGGGAACTGGAAAGCGAAGCATTGGCCAGTCGTGGGTGGGAAGACTTGTTTGAGGCTGTTGACGATAACTTCAAAGAACTTTCCCTGAGAAACGCTCGAGGCAGTGAACGCCGCTTTGGCTGCAGTTGGCACATCCAGTCCGTGCGCAGGGTGAGAATAATGACGATTGCTGGACACTACGGATGCCGAAGGGACGTCAACGACGCCATTTGTGCTCGCAAAAACATTTGAAACTGCTGAGGGGACGTCAAAGACGCCATTTGTGCTTGGAATAATGTTGGACACTGCCGAGGCGACGTCAAAGAAGCCATTTGTACTTGCAATCACATTGGACACTGCCGAGGGGACGTCAACGACGCCGTTTGCGCTTTCGATAGCTTGGGACGCCGCTGAGGGGACGTCAAAGAAGCCATTTGTGCGTGCAATAACATCGGACACTGCTGAGGGAACGTCAACAACGCCATTTGTGCTTGCAATAACTTGGGACACCGCTGAGGGAACGTCAAAGACGCCTTTCATGCCTGAAAAAACACTAGACGCTGCTGAGGGGACATCAAAGACGCCATTTGTACTTGGAATAACATTGGACACTGCCGAGGGGACGTCAAAGAATCCATTTGTGCTTGGGATAACGTTGGCCACAGTCGAGGCGACGTCAAAGAACCCATTTGTAACATTGGACACTGCCGAGGGGACGTCAAAGAATCCATTTGTGCTGGGAATAACATTGGACACTGCCGAGGGGTCGTCAAAGACGCTACTTGTGCCTGGAATAACATTGGACGCTGCCGAGGGGACGTCAAAGAAGCCATTTGGGCTTGAAATAACTTGGGACACTGCCGAGGGCGCCAATGCGGATGCCGTGGGGAAGTCAACGGCGCCAGTTGTGCTTGCATGAACTTTGGACACTGAGGGACCGTCAACAACGCCATTTGACCTTTCAACAACTTGGAGACGCTTAATGCTGCCGGCACGGCAGGCGGTGGTACAGAAACCGCTAAATAGATACCTGACTTCGGCCCACTCCGACAATTCGTAACTTTCGATGATCTTTGATTTGGTCTCAGGATCAACGCCCGCGACATCCAGTGCATGATTCATGGTCCAGATGGAGTCAGCGATAGGGTGATTGGTCGGATGTGGATAGTTAATCGTCATGAATGCTTTGTCAGTTTCGGAGAGAACATTGTTGGGCTTAATCTCCCGATTCTGCTTGTTCATATCAGCTGGCATGAAGGACCTTCGCATGGGATTAGTAAACAATTGCTTCAAACGCGTTGTCAACGTACGCCATAATTGACTTGACATCGGGTGCAGAAAAGTTACCAACGCCGCTAACGTTGTACACGCTCAAAATCTGCTCACGGACTTCTCGCTCCTCCCAACCGTGGGTCTTCTTGTAAAAGTCAATAACAGCTAGAAATATGCCACGTCAGCGGGGAAGTTAAGCGATAAGAAAAGAATATCGTACCAGATTCTTTCAAGGTGATGGTACCACCGTGGATAGGAGATTGGTGTTCGTGCATGAGGCCAAGGGTGTGACCGAACTCGTGCAAAATGACGCCCCTTTCCTCTGCAGTAATGATGGTAGAGTGGTCCCCTATCCAACCCAGGTTCATCGTGGGATTGTTGACATTGACGAGGCTAATTTCATTTCCGACGTACGACCAAGAACCCAAGTTGGGATCAAAGGTGATACGAACGGTAGCATTGCCAGTGGGGACGAAGGTGAAGTTAAAGTTGGCATACCTTTCCCACTCTTGGACAACTTTTTTGACTTTGTTCTGTTGAATAGTGTTCCCGGCCTTTGGGCCCAGGAAGGTGTAAGTTAGGGTCTGTAGAAGGCGGTGATCAGCATAAACGGCCTGGAACGGAAGTGACGACGTACGCTTCCATTGTCCCACATACGAGTTGCCTTGGTGAGGATGGTTCTCATAACTGCGACACCACCAATACGATTGACGTCGGCTTTGGCAGACGAGGCAGCGGCCTTGTCGTGCGAAGCTTCAGCGCAAGCACGTTGGTACCAAGTCGCCCCTCGAACATCGTAGCTATCAAAGACAGCAGGCTTGGTGATGTCGGTGTCAGCTGAGGCTGAGGTGGTCGGGGCAATTGTAGAGTATTCCGTGGCACCTTTGGCGGGATCCATTTCCGCACTATGGGAGTCGTTGGTATGATCGGTCTGAGACATGAAAGAGGATTAGCTTCGCGGTCGGTGTAGAACAGAGGGCTGTTGGGGAATTGAAGCTTGAATAGAGCAGACTTTAAGTTCTTTCGGTAGCGTCGAACGGGTAGGTAAGTCAAAGACGCTGACCTGAATCGAAATCTGCCAAGGCTAAATTACATCTCGGAAACATAAAATCGCCTGTGAACTAAATCAGAAGTTTCAAAATTAGAACTGTATCTCCTCGCACATCATTGACGGTACCACGGTTCAGGGCATGTACTCTGGATTCACCGACGTTTTGACGTTTCGTATGTATACCCATTTCTCCTGGAAGGTGAAATTAACGATTCCTTCACTGTTCGATCTAGATTGATAATCAATTGTCAAGTTTTTAGCGTAAAGAGTCTGAAGTAACGTACAAAACATCAAACTCAGAATAAGCTGGCCTTCGGCGGGGAACAAATGGGTAGATGATCAACGTTCAACGTTCAACCTTCGTGGTCGCGTAATTTTCTAAAGTTCCCACGATTGTTGAGTCATCAATGGGAATAATTGCGGCAAGATATAGATTTATTCCAATTGTGTATGACCCATCGGAGACCTTGAACAACAACAAACTAAATTTCAATTTTTGAAAATTTCTCAGCGATGCTTTTCTATCGCGGACAGCACGGTTGTTTGACGTTTTTCCCGCTTGATCGCACAGACACTTTTCAACGTTTACGTGAGCCATTGTTTTTTCTAAAGGTGTGTTCCTAGGGACTACTCCCCCTATTTGCCATCATAATTTGATCTTGAATCGCAGAAAGGGCTATATCATGGTGTCTTTTTGAAGACCATGTGGTAAATTTTAGCCTTCAGGTGCATAAGGTACGGCTATTTCAGTAGACAGCTACATCACTTTGTGTTTTCCCATGAAGGCTCTCTTTCAGCGCTCAAGCATCAGTAATTTAGCATTCCAGTAACACGAGTTTATCGAACCCCCAAAATGACAAGAAATATGCTGCCTGTCACAAAAATTTTCAAAGTGTTATTTGCTGCCTCCGGTCTCTTGTACGTATCCCATCCCGTAGTCCAGCAATGATTGTACTCATTGAACTTGTTATGTAGATCGGAACAAATTTGAGACCGGCTGACCCATCACATCTCAACAGTACTGTCATTGCATACGTTTCAGGGTGCCATCATCGAGAGCATGAATTTTAATCTTTATAGTTTTATGGTTGTAGAATGGTCGTCACAAATATTTCTGGTCCACAGGCTGAATTTCTCCGAAAGAAAAACATATCCTCACTTCAAAAACCTGCCGTTATAGGAAAATTTTCAGACGTCCATTACGAACACTTGTGGGAAGGAGTCGATGTTCAGAACTAGATCCGTGATTGATGTCCAGCTAAGGCCCCGAGATGTCCCTTGGGTCTTCGCGCTTATCTACTAATTGGACGGCTTCGTTACATTCTCATGCTGTTGGGGTATGTACGTGGGCCTGTAGAGTTACGTTTGGTAGTCTTCGGAACGGGGTAAACAATCACTCCGGGGTTTTTTTAGCACCGAGTTCGACTTGGTTCCTCGCAGGTGGTGGGAGTATTTTTCGTCTGACGAAGACACATATATTCAAGGGATGCTAGGAACTTGAAGCAGAAGAAACCGCTTCAAGAATACAAAGTCTGGGCTATTTGAGGGCTCTTGTGGCTTCTCTCGAGCTTCAGGTCGGGATACCCGATACTCAGCAGCACCTGTAGACGTACCTTGATTCTCTCAAGAGTGGGACGACAGAAGGAACGGACGAAGCGTGAGTAAAAGTCCAAGGAAAATTAGGAACAACGTTGTCATTGAACCCATCTTTTCACAGTCGCGGATTTTCGAACTCGAAAATGTAGACGCCAAAAGAAAGTGGTTCTTGACTGTTCAAGGCGCCAAAGGCAAGTGGTATCGCACTGCCTTGACGTTTACGCCCTTGCCCAACGTAATGAATCTTTTTTTTTTTTTTTGTCAAATTTAAGTCTATTAGGGCGAAGCCCTATGTCAGACCTTACAACTTGTAGACTACCTAAGGCCCCGAATGCCTATATACCTGACCCCCTGTAGGACCACTCCATGCACTGGTGGAGGCACGCCCGAGGCGACCTTTCCCCCACACAGCCCGGCACGGAAACGCCGTTTAAGAGTGCACCCGTAAAGCGAGCGGGGTAGTCTCGTACTGTCTGCTTGACTATGCAGCCTTCCAACGGCCATGAGTTTCGTCTTCTAAGTACCCGACCGCAAAGCAGTAGGTACAGCCAAATGGGACGAGCGCGATCAGGGAAGAAATTTGTTTTTGAGTGTCCATCGATTTATTGAGTTGTTCTTCGTCCATTACTGAGCTGGCACGTGTCAACTTGAGCTTGAAGTCCGCAGGCTGAGGTGCGGGTAAGAAAAAAGGGGGGGAGGTTTTGAGGGTAAATGCCAGCTGAACTATCGTCGGTCCATTCTTCCTATGAGTTATGCCCTGTCAAAAAAGGCGTAATGAATCTATTTCTGTAATTCAATACTAGATCTATGGTATCCTAAAAGCAATTCGATAGCTTAGGAAATACATACATAAAAGGTTAATTGAGCTTTATCTTTTTCGACCGTCGTTTCGGAACTTCACCCCCCCGCCTCCGCTTTCCAGCAGCACCACCATCCCTCAACGGGTCCTCAAGCCCCTCCAAAAAATCCACAGGCGACAATTTCCGCGTGAGATGTTTGACGAGCGTCATGTTGAGACTCGCGATGGGGTGACCATCCTCCTCGTCCGGATCTTCCTCCAAACACCGCTTGAGGTTGGTATCTGCGGGGAAGGAAGCGACGACGCGTAGGAGGCTGTATTTCCCGGCGTCTGAGCGACGACGGTGTGGGAGTGCGCGGAGGAGGGTCCTGGTTTCTTCAACGAGGGTGGGATGGCTTGTTGGGGAATATCGGTTGCCTTCCTTGATTGACAAAGAGGTTAGAATGACGAATGGATTTTTCGGCCCACGTAGCTCACCTTGTCAAAGAAGAAGTTGGAGGGCGTAACGGAGCGCATGGCGCGCCTGAGAAACGGTCTCGAAAGAGATCCGTTCTTCCCTGACGAAAACTTTGCCTGAAGGGCGACCCAGATCGTCGTCCCATCCACAAGTCGAAGCACAAATATGAGGTCGGGACCCATCGAGTCAACTGGGAAGCAAAACGGAGTGTGCGAGCGGTGGTTCAGCCATGCAGTGGTTTCCGTGGGCGTTTTCGCGTTGATACCCAGCGCCAACGAAGGTCCGGAAAACGCGAAATGGCGGACGCTGCCCTGTTCTACGGTGCCTTGAGGATCAGTAGTAGTAGTGCGGTGCAAGGCAACAAGTTCAGCTTCCAGCTCAGACCAAGGTGGGGGTGTACCAACGAACGAAAAAACCTCATTGATCCTTCTCCGTTGTGATGAAAAAATTATGTCTAAGCAAAAAGCGATGTAGTTTTCGAATCCGTTCGATGCCGGATCGTGTAAATGGATCTGCTTTGCGAAGAATTTATAGCTCGTGCGGTGGTTTGCGTTTATCCAGTGGGTTGCGGCTAGGAGGACGAGTGGTTCGTCTACTGCGACTGTTTTCGTCTCGGGGTCTGTGAAGCGAGCGAACCCGTATTCGACGTAGGTCGCTTCGTCTTTCCCGAGTGTGAGGGGGAGAACGGAACGCATTAGGTAGTGTGTTGTTAGTTGGTGAATTGTCGTTAGCATGTCACTGTCTTTTAGAAGGAAAAAGGTCAGTGCGCGATAAGAAAAACCGGGAAAGAAAAAATCTTTCACTTTTCTTTAGTTTTGAAAAGTCGAGTTTGTATTGCGAGAGATTTGGGAGCGCATCTGAACTTTCCGCCTCGACGAAGGACTGGGCATCGGTGACACTGAAATGCGTGAAATGTTCCACATAGGCATTCAAAAGCCCATGACATCTGCGAAACCCGTTGACAATAAGTTCCGCAACGAATCCCGCCGTGAACCGATGTCTACCCCAACTTTCAACCCCATTCCAAATTTCTAAAAAAGGACAAGCAAACTCACCTCCCATGCAACCAATACCAAACCCTCTCCACCAACCTCCTCCCCGCCGGCGTATCCAAAACACACCTCGGTAGATACTTTTCCAAATACCTCTTCTGCACATCCACCTCATCAAACGCCCCCGTATCCGAACACCACCGATACCTCGAGTCCTTCATAATAGCCGACGCCATCGCCTGATCCACGACGTCTTTGGATATACCCGTACCAGCGACGACCATGAACACGCCGTGCCCCACTGACTGACCTTCCCATGCACGCACAATTTCGCGCAGGACGGGACGGTGGGCGGCGGAGTGGTCGGAGCGGAAGGAGGTGGAGTGGTGCGTTGCTGCGTGTTGGGCTTCGTCGAGGATGCAGAAGAGGGGTGTTTGGGCTGTGTCGGAGGTTGATAGCGTGCGTGCACTTGTGCATGTGGATCGTCGTTGGGAACGCGAACAGAGGGTGCGGACGCGTGTTAGGAGGTCTTTAGTCCGTACATTGACGTAGCTGTCCGATGCGTTGGATAGTTTACAGGACAGGGCGTGAAACACATCCCATACTTGTGGATGGACAAAGGAAGGTAGGAGTTGGAGGAGGAGCCAGCGTTGTTTGTACACCCTCATCTCATCCTCACTCTCCTCCTCCTCTTCCTTCTTGTGGTCACGAAGACACTTCGTCATAGTCTCAGCAAACGCACTAAACAAGATCAACCTCGCTAAAAACACCCTCTTGAATAGCCTACCGGCAATCTCGCGATTCGCATCCAACGCCGTTTGATATCCGCTCGACCCAGGCGGAGGTAAATTCCCCTTGAAATGGGGTGCATGCGGGAGGTGGGTCTCGATTGTGTTTTGGACGTCGCTTGAGCCGAGGAGGCTGGAGTCGACTAGGGAGGTGAAGTAGAACCCCCAGTGCGTGCAGAGGCCTTCAAGGAGGAGCCGAGTTTTTCCTGAGCCGGAGGTGTTGACTAGGAAGCTTTATGGAGGGATGGGGCATGAGGGAAAGGATTCAATTATTGCCGATAGACGCGAAACGCACGTGTGGTTGTTAGGCATGAAGATGTTCCGTAGTCGTTTTTGAAGCGACTCGTCGTCCTGGAAGCTTCCCAGGTCGTGCAGTAGCAAGTTTGGTTTGCCTTTTAAGCAAGTTATGTGCAAGCTCTCAAGGTGTCGTGCGATTTTTGGATCCATAGAACCGTCTGGGGGAGACCATAGAGGGAGAGAAATGTCGCCTATGACGAGTTTCGTCATCGTCGGCTGGAGTTCCTGAAGGAAATTTTGAATGTCCTTCTGGACCTCTGCGTCTTGTGAAGTCGACGCGTCTCGTTCCGCGTCTTTCGAAGTGTTAGCCCGTCAAGTACCGAAGCAAAACAGGCGACGCGACGTACTCCAATTGCGTATAGCATCATACCTCCTCCGCCTCCTGGCCGTCTTCAAAGCCTCATACAACTCTCCATCCCCCGCCAGTGCCTCGATGCATGAAGCAAGGGTGGCGTAACGCGCGTACTTGTCGCGCCAGACGTACCATAACACGTACGCGGCTTCTTCGAGGATGTCGATGTCGAATTTTGAGCTTTGATTGTGGATTTCTTGGTTGGTTGGTGTTGACGTCATAGGATTGTTGGAGTAGGTGTGGGTTTCATAGGCGTAGACGCGGTTTCGGAAAGGAACTCGTAGCAATAGAGAGTTGTTGGCATTGTGTGGCTTTCTCACGTGCACGCTTCACCGGCCCGCCTACAGCTAACGAGGTATCGATAGACCAAATTTCAAAACGCTCCGCTTAGTGATTTTGTTTACTTGTGGAGCCTCAGGGTATGTGCAAATAACCTTACTGGGAATCTATGACTATATATGCAACAAGTGAGAAGGGGCGGGAACAAGGCGGGAAGGCAATGCCCGCCAAATGGCTGGCCGTAGTTGTTTGGTCAGCTCCAAAAGTAAATAAAATCACTAAGCGGAGTGTTTTGGAATATGGTCTATCGATACCTCGTTAGCTGTAATGACGAAAAATAAAATTTCCAGTTTGCATTGAATCGACCCTCAACTTGAACGTTTGAACGTTCAAGTTTTGAAAGTTGAAACGTTTCTCTCTCTCTCAACTAGAAGACTGTGCCATCGTCTTATCGTTGCATTGTGCAGATTCCAGGCCGCGGGATACCAACGATTAATCATTGTTTGTTTCCCTAAAGTTTCATGTCTGTAATTTGCCAACCAGTCTCCGGCTTTCCATAGAAACACAGAATGCCAGTGACTTGAACTTCTATGATCCATTAACACGCCACAACCATCGTCATGGATCTGAGCAAGGGGTGCTGAGTCCCAGAGAAATTCCGTAACCATTCGAACCGAAGGGTTCTCCATGAATTCAACTTCCCGTCAAGTCGTACTGCGTGTGAGTACTAGGCTATGCCTGCCGTCGTACGGCGTGTACGTTTATTCCTGATCACAAATAGCATCGCTGATAGAAAGACGCACACAAACAGGTGTTAAGGGTTCTCGGATGGTTCTTTTCTCCTCATGCAAGTCCAGATGACACGACATGCACAGCCCTTCGTCCTCGTCCGCAGAATCACCACTTTTCAGCGACTGAGACTTGCCATCTTATGCTGCCACTTCTTCGGGATGACTCAGCTCAGGAAAAACGACTGGTAGGTTTCTGTATTGAATACCAAACCCCTTTTTTTTAGGGGATGGATCCTATTACCAGTGGCAGTCTCCAAAGTACGTCGAGCGTCTATCACCTGGTGTCGCTACAATTTGCAATCACCGATCAACTAGTGTTTATCGATATCGATCAAGGCGAAGAATTGAGGCGCCCAAGTTCTTAACTTTCAACCACGCTTTTCATAAGATCGAATCCTGCTCCATTCCCCCCCTCATCCAAGGACAGAAACCATGAATTCTCCAACTTCAGAATCCAATATCTTGTCGAGATCTCCGAGTTTCACCCAGAGTGATAGTGAGCTTCCACGGGTGACATCCTCAACAGGTAAGCATTTTCACTGAAATTGCGTACTTTTGCCGTCCAGCCGTGGTATGCTGAACCTCAATTAGGGGAAACCAGTGAAGCTTGCCGTCAAGTTTTGGAAAATGATGATTTACTCCAGCATATCTTCCAAGAGTTCGATATGACCGGGGAACCTAACGGCAATGACAACTCGAACAGGCGTTCTCTCCTTTCGGCAGCTTTATCATCCAGACCACTCTTGAGTTCGTCGCTGGACGTGTTGTGGAAAACCATGTCGTCTCTCGTCCCTTTCTTGAAACTGTTTTCCTCCTTCCAAGAAGTAAACGGAATTAACGTACGATTTATATTCCTGGACTCCCCAGGACGAATGTCCTAATGCTACATTTTTTGGCAGATGATTTACGGATTGATTACACCAGAAGATTGGACGCGATTCCAGAACTACGCCCGTCGGACCAGGAATTTTATAGCTTCTAACTCGACCTCAATCAACGAAATTCACGTCGACCCATCTACCTTTATCTGTCTTGCTCTTCATAGCGCCGGAGAACCACTCTTCCCCAGCCTCAGGCGGATTAGCTATTCTCGGGAGGGGCTCCAGATAGCTGATCCATTTCTCCTCCTCTCTCCTTCCATCGAAAGGATTGACTTGGCTGAGGTATCTCAGGATAGTAATAAAGCGCTCGCCCTTTTATCCATGCTTAGCGGTGCGACTCCGGGCCTAAAGAGTCTCGATATCGTCGGGACATCCTCTATCACTGCGCCGTTGCTGCGGCCTATCATGCAATTAGAAAATCTCTGCTCGCTAAGCCTCGGGATGCTGGGACAGGCCATTGACAATGAAATCATGCAATGGATGGTTTCCTTAAACCATCTGACGAGCCTATCCATCGATTTTCGTACGTAGCATCACTCTCCCACTTTTGCAGGTTTCAATATGCTCACCTCCCTTTCCATTGCCGCAAATCTGTTACTGGTTCAGCTTGCTCTTGACCACATTGGATCCGCTCGCTTGGAGGAATTGACGATAACCACGTGGGGCACTGGTTCAGGTCACGATCGTCGTCGAGAAGTAGTTCGGAAGTGGACATCCTTTGCTACAGTCGCAAATTCTCGGTGGAACGGATCCTTACGGAAGGTTTTCATCGAACATGAAACGCCGATCCCGGTGACGATTCCATTTTTGGGCGTGTTCGCCCCCTTGCTTGAGATAACTACTTTAGAAGAGTTGGAGGTGAAACGGGCGCACACCGAATTGCTTATTGACGCATCTCAATATCAACGAATGGGGTCGGCTTGGAAAAAGCTCCGTCTCCTTCATATTGATTTCATTCCTTGCGACTCTTCAAACTTGACGGACATTCTGCAACGTTTTTCAGAAGATTGTCCAAACTTGACATCTCTTGAGCTACCTATTACAGTTGTCAATCTTCCGGCCAACCTCCCACCCGACTTTTTCTCCTTTCACAAGCTAAAATTCATTTCGTTCGCACTTATTCGAGTGGAAAATATTCTCGCATTCGCGAGGTACTTGGATTGCCTCTTTCCAAACTTGATCCGGGTTCGATCAATTCGGGATTCCTCTGTAGAGGTAGAAAATAAGATCAAGATCTTCCAAGCGGTTCGCTCATACGAAAGGTCTCGTATGTTCGCTTTGTGGAAATAAAGGGTGTTTGGGCGTTTCTAGACCGGTGACCGTTCTGTATATGAGAAGTACCTGCGATATACAGGGCGTTTCGCTCTTCGTAAATATAGCCCTTGTTACATCACGTGAAAATGAAAATGCACGGACCCCTCTCAACGTCGCTCAATGTTTTTTCCATCTTCCTCACGTTGTTTGCACACGCCGTTTCAGTCTCAGACTCAACTAGAACCCTCTCAGGTGTGTCAAGTCAAGCCCTCTCGCCCGGCAGGTGGAACCTGAAGTACCCTCTCGGAGTGATTTTTGAACATTTCGACGTCGATCTGGGCGAGGATCCACCTCCAACTGGCAATAACTTGAATAAGTCCTTGCTGTGGTCTGCCGTCGCCTAAAAGGCTTTCGTCGATCCTGCCTGTGGCGGAACATGCACTCCTATCCCTTACGCCTTTCTTCGACCTTTTTCCAGCTTACAAAACGCGTCATTGCCTGTTGCTGTGAGTTTTAGTCGGTTGTTCTTGGATTCGTGGGTTGATTGACGTGTAGATGCTTCATGGTCCCATCTTTAACGCGGCTTCGATTCGATTCGACAGCTGCGCTCACAGTTTAAATATCAGCATCTTTAAATGAACACCGGCTTGGAATTGCTGTCGTTCATGTGTTCTCCGGCGGGGGAGAAGTTGTCGATTGCGCAGTGTTTAGACAACTTCCCTTGATCTTCCCGAAACTAAAACGTCTTGGGGCAGGTCTTGGAAGCACGTGAAATTTTTCATCTGGGCTTTCTAGGATGTTCGTGCTAAAGAAAGAGCCATAGTAGCTCCTAGCATAATTCGGGCTGGTTACAATCAATATTTCATTCATCGCGCATCGTTTGTCTGTAGATCTTGTGCAGACAGATGTGCGCGGGTAAGGCTGTCTATTTTAAGCTCTGCCACATGCTTCCGAGAAACAATGACGACATGACTGGAACTGTCGACGCAGAAATCGTATAAAGGCGTGGTCGGCTTTCGACGCTTTAACTCAAACCACAACAACCCACCCATTTTACAACATCCTCAAACCACTCTCAGCAATGTCAAGCGGCTTCAGCATCAGCTTTGCCAGTAAGTAACATATGTCTTACATTTCTTCTATCTCTAACCTCGCTTTCATTTTGTAGAGAAATGTATCGTCGTCACTGGTGGAAACAGGGGCATTGGTTACGCGCTTAGCAGGGCCGTTGCTCAAGCAGGAGCAAATGTCGCGATAATCTACAGGTGCATCGCACGCATATATTCAACTAACTTTCCCTGATCATCGTGCGGCTCACAGGTCTTCCAAGGACGCCCCTGAGGTAGCAGAGAAACTCTCGAAAGAGTTCAACGTCAAATCCAAGGTTTGGGATTGTCTTTTTGCGCTCGCCCCACTCTCCTGACGCTCGCTTTAGGCGTACAAATGCGACGTCTCGGATACCGACCTCGTCAACAAGACGCTCAAGCAAATTGACGAAGAGCTTGGTCCCATCTCGGGCCTTATTGCTGTAAGTTATCTCGATTTCATTTTTTTCGAATTATATTCTCATTGTATGCGCATATATGCCAATAGAATGCTGGTGTATCCGTTCCCAAACCAGCCCTCGACCTTACCCACGACGATTTCAAGACCGTATTCGACGTCAACGTATTTGGCGTCTTCAACACCGCTCGTGCCGTGGCTAAGTGCGTCTTTTTCTCTCTCTATGACGGGCCGTTAGTAATTCCGTCTCCCAGGTTATGGCTCGAGCGAAAGCAGCAAGGGTCGATCGTCATTACCTCGTCGATGAGCTCACAGATTATCAATAAGTCTGCGGAAGCCACCCCCCTTGCTCAGGTGATTTGGTCATTTCGTTTTCTGGTCATCATTTAATACCCGGACGCCTTCGCCAATCCAGGTTTTCTACAACGCCTCCAAAGCCGCTGTTTCGAACCTTACCAAAGGGCTTGCCGCCGAATGGTCTTCTCAGGGGATCCGTGTCAACGCCGTGTCTCCTGGTTATGGTACGTGACTCGTTATTTTCATGGCGGCAAATGGTATCTCACTCAACTTCTTCAGTCAATACCGATCAGACCTCTCACATGGAAAAGAAAATCCGCGACTTCCAAGCCCGATCTCTGCCTCTTGGACGGTTTGCCGAGGTAAACGTTCCATATATTCTAGACAATAATTGTCTCATCCTGGATTCAATAGCCCCATGAGATTACTGGCCAAGCACTTTTGCTTCTTTCCGACCACGCCTCCTATATGACTGGCGGTGAATACTTTGTTGACGGGTAAGCGTCTATGTTAATCGCTTTCTGGCTGTAGTGACGCCTTCTTGTTGTAGCGGTCATCTCATTTGGTAGATATGGTACGACAAGTTATAGTCGGTGTACTGGTAGCTACCGGCTAAGTAATTGTAATAAAATAAGCGTTTCATGTCAACCCTGAAATCCCCACAATTAGAGGTCTACATAAGTGTCCCCATTGTTCGATATCCTGAGCGTCATTCTGTCGAACGGTGCTGTAAATACCTGAAGTCATTGACATGCACCCAAGTTGATTTTCGTAGGATCAAAGGCTTCAAGAACGCGTTGTGATCGATTATTTGTTGAGGAGATGAGGCGATAATCGGAGTTCGAAATTTTCTCGGTTGACGCACGAGTTACGAACTCAATATTCAATAACGGCAGGTGTCGCACTACGAGCTTTCTGGCCCTTTTCGTGCACTCGCCTTTGAACAGGTTGATCCTGAACTCCTCGGATTTCACTGTCTGCTGCCATGTCTTCAATGGTCCCGAATCGGCATACCTGGGCTCAGTGGCTTCGGCGCGTATCATCTCCCTTCGCATCGTTTTTGCCAAAGAAAGAGAACCAAAGTGAGTCCATGTTTCTCCCCAATTCACGATTGCAGAGTTGACTTTTAAGGTGTAGGGGTGGTTACATTACGACATTCAGCCTGGGATTGGTACCTCGGCCCTTGATTCAAAGCTTCTCCGAGGTTCTCCCAGCGTTAAAAATATGGATACACGGGCAGATTTGATTCCGATACCTACTTCTTCTGACACGCTATATCGTGTCAAGGCACTCAGAAGAACCCATTCTCCTTACACTCCCGATTCCGCCTCTCCTCAGACATGGCGGCGCTCGCTTCGCTCATAGATTATTTGGCTGCAGAACGACTTGCTACGGTGTGTATCTACATGTCTATGAAGTCTTCCTCCCCCCTCTAACGAAAGAAAAACAGTCGTTCGATGGTAAGCCGTCTAGGACGACATCGACCTTCTAAAGCTGATGAGTTTTCGACTCCGCAGTTGCGGCGGCGATGCTGTTGGTATACGATTGCTCGCTGATGTTGGGGATGGAGTTTGAGTTTGTGTGGTCATCGCCATGGGGGTTCGTGAAAGTGCTATATATCGTTCAGCGATATCTGCCTTTCTGTGATGCGATTTTTCTCTGTCTGACTCGTGAGTACCTCTCTCTCTCTTTACAACATTTCACCATTTTCTCTTCCAGACCAATTGGCGGTAAATATCGACCCAGATGGCTGCCATGTTGTTGAAACGATACGAGGATGTATGCATTCTCTTTAAAGCGTGGTTGTTTGGCTCATCGTATCAAAGGGTTGATGATTTTTGGTTTTATTTTGTCCGAAGGTGCGCATTCTCTTCATACTATCTGACGTCCCTAATGGTGGCTGCTCCTAGCAATCTTGACCCTGCGCGTATGGGCAGTATGGAAACGGGAACTGCGTCTGGGTGTCTTTCTGATATCCCTACTTACGCTCACAACTGTGGCGGAGGTATACGTGACCAGAATCTTCCTTCGCGACCTGCAATGTGTGTCCTCCCTCTGCCATCATCTCACCGAAACTGACATCCCATGTCAAGTCAGTACAAAGCCATACCCAGCATTTGTCGGTTGCTTTCTCATCAGTGCAAATCACATCGTATACTTGGATTGGGTTGTATTCATGATTTACGAAGCTGGTAAGCATTCACCTCGACCTTGATGTGCGCGGCATCCCAACTAATTGTCGCCCAGTAATACTGGTCCTGATGATAATTCCTGGAATTGCTTCCTGTAAGACCCATACGTTATCTAGTTTTCCGTTTGCTCATAAGCCGCCCTTTCAGATCGGCGAGGAGAGAATGTCGGTCTACATCATCTCATATATCGAGACGGTAAGATATTGAATTCCATCGAAAAAAATGTATCTAAATTGCCTTAGGAATAATAATGTATATCTACCTTTTTGGTAAGCGACGGTCGGCACGACGCATTCATTGTGTGCTAAAGGAGCAATAGCCCTTTCAATAGTCAATGTCGCAGTGGTCTGCGCGCTCTCTGTAAGCCGATACAATATGTCTTTGTGTGAGAACCAAACTCATCATCAAACTTCCGTAGGTAGAGTATTTCGCGGTTATTTCCAAGTACGTTTATGTTTCTGTCTCTACGTGCAAAATGACTGATCGAGTCAAGTGTGGAACGCGTACTCCATTCACTGTTGACGAGTAGGGTCGTGCTGCATATTCGAGAATACGTGAAAAGGCATCAACCGTCGTGTAGCGATGGTCTTACAGACCTACACGTTGACCTGGATGCTAGCAAACCAGAAAACCGATTTCAAAAACGAGGGAGAGGATGATATACTTTGACTCTGCTTTATTTCTGTGGTGGTGTCCGATTCTTGGAGCGGATGGCGATACCTTATCTTAGTCTTTTAGAATGACGTGAGTTGGTGACCTAAACAAATAAATAATGTTGTCCACATAAATTATTCAATGTCATATGATCAAACGGATTTCCGGGTCTAGAGGCTCTTAGGAGGCTCTACTAATAGAGGAGCGTAGATACTCTCTCGCATTATGTATCCACTAACAAGTTTTTGTTGGAATTCCGGGAGCTGTGCGAGCATGTGCAATGCGCCCGATACCCGGATTAAGGTACATTTATTGTTTTTCCGGGCATTTCATCTGTATCCCCATTTATTTCATACTCTACAGTATATATAGGAGAGCTTGTATCGTAGTTACTCATCTGTTTGCCTCTGTCACCTCCAGTTTGACGGCCGTCTGTGGACAAAACTCACTTTTTTTTCTACCTACATACTTTTCATGAAATAAAGCTGGCAATTGTCAAAGATTGTCAAAGATAGCCAAAGATTGTTGAAGATTGTCAAAGATTGTTCCATTACAGAAACATGTGAAGGAAGAAAGCCAAATTTTGCGAACAATCTTCAACAATCTTGCGGAATCTTCAACAATCTTTCAATTACAGTTAGGCTTTGGTTCTATTTACAACCTGAGATCTTTGGCAATCTTGCATTTTGTAGGTCTGTACGTTTGGTACACGAGCAAAATTGAGACTGAATAATCTTGGAAAATCCCCCATAATCTTCCAGATTCTCAGCTTTCCCTCAATCCCACAATTGAGGGATCTTCAACAATCTTCAACAATTGTTAGGAACCAAGGAATTGACCCTATCTACAAACTTCAACAAACTTCAACAATTGTTGTGACCGCTGCCGCTGGTAAGCATCACGAGAGAGATGATGTCATGTTTCCCACCTTCGAGGACCAAAATCCGGTCCATTCGGACACCGAATGGACCGGATTTTGGTCCTCGAAGGTGGGAAAATACTATATCACCATTGTTTCAAAGTGAGTTTTCATCCGTTTCGCCTGTTGTTGGGCTTAAAAAATCATCCAGTATGAGGGAATCGCCACCTTCATTTGCGAAAGACCGCGTTTTGTTGTTTTAGCTGTATGTTAAAGTTTTATGCCCAAGGAAGCATTTCATTTAGCGGTGAGTTTTCATCCCTTTCACCGGTTCTTGGGCTTAAAAGAAACGCTCAGTACGAAAGAATCTCCATCTCCATTTGCGAAAGACCGCGTTTTGTTGTTCTGGCTGTATGTCAGACTTTTATGCCCAGGGGGAGCATTTCACTTAGCAGTGAGTTTTCATCCGTTTCACCTGTTCTTGGGCTTAAAAAAAACGCACAGTACGAACAGATCTCCATCTCAATTTGCGAAAGACCGTGTTTTGTTGTTCTGGCTGTATGTTAATTTTTATGCCCAGGGGGAGAATTTCACTTAGCAGTGAGTTTTCATCCGTTTCACCTGTTCTTGGGCTTAAAAAAAACGCACAGTACGAACAGATCTCCATCTCAATTTGCGAAAGACCGTGTTTTGTTGTTCTGGCTGTATGTTAATTTTCTATGCCCAGGGGGAGAATTTCACTTAGCAGTGAGTTTTCATCCGTTTCACCTGTTCTTGGGCTTAAAAAAAACGCACAGTACGAACAGATCTCCATCTCAATTTGCGAAAGACCGTGTTTTGTTGTTCTGGCTGTATGTCAAATTTTTATGCCCAGGGGGAGAATTTCACTTAGCTGTGTGTTTTCATCCGTTTCACCTGTTCTTGGGCTTAAAAGAAATGCCCAGTACGAACGAATCTCCATCTCTATTTTCGAAAGACCGCGTTTTGTTGTTCTGGCTGTATGTCAAATTTTTATGCCCAGGGGGAGCATTTCACTTAGCAGTGAGTTTTTATCCATTTCATCTGTTCTTGGGCTTAAAAGAAATGCCCAGTATGCACCATCTCCATTTGCAAAAGACTGTGTCTTGTCATTCTGGCTGTATGCTCTATTATCAGCATTTCATGATTGTCTCAGTGTTTTTTCCCCCCTAATGCCAAAAGCAGTTGCGAATGTTGATGCTGGCCTGTGGCCATTCATGATCAATACTTGGCACAGACATTTTATGAGACCATTCCCCTTTCTCTCTACAACATGTATCAGCTGTTCATCTCCTGCTTTTTTGACAAGTCACCTTGCCCTTCCTCCACCATTCGTGGTTTGCTCTCCCCGATTTCCCCAATTTCATTGCTCAAACATCTGGGACATTGGGGTTGACCTTCAAATCATTCCCAAGGTATCCTGTAATGGAGAATATTGACTGCACTTTTGAAGGCAGGTTCTGCATATCCAGCACTTTCTGCTTCTGTGGCCTGACCATGAAAATTGTTAACAAGCTGTAGTGTTTGAAGGTTAGGTCAGCTAACTGGAAAATAACCGAGACCAGACCGGACCTAACTGCAAAAAGACTGGACCACGGTTAGTGGTTAGTCAATTCTGAAAATGAAATAACCAGTTATTTTGCAGTTAACTAACTGTTAAAAAACCGGTTATAACCAGTTACAACCGACCCTGTTATACCCCTTCAAAACACATCTAAAAGCATGAGAAACACTAAAAGTCTGACAGAGTTATGGTCAAATCTTTAAAATATTGGCGAAAAGAGTAGACTTTCAAGAATATTATCATAAAATCATCAATTCTTCACCAAATTTAGCGTTCTTGGGCTTGTTTTAAAGCTACAATGCATGGTAATAATGTTTACTGCAGGAAATATGAGAAATATATGCTGTTTTAATCGATTTTCTATTCTTTCGGTCCTAACTGGTTAGTAACTGCAACTAACCAGTTATGGTCAGTTATCTTTGGTCCAGTTAGGTTATTTTGGGTCTGGGAACGAACCCTAACCGGTCTTGGTCTCGGTTAGAGCCCCTGGGCACCCAATAACCTAACCTAACCAGACTTTTAAACACTAACAAGCTGGGAGAATTGCAGAAGGAAGTGTTTCTTACCAACATTGCAAGCGGAAATATGAGGAGACACATGGGTGTTGCAGTGAAAGATGATGAAAAAGCTATAACAGAGACCTGTAAGCCTTTTTTTCAACTCAGCTGTTGCCATTGGATCATGAACACTGAAGTGCTGCCTTATCCACAGCCCCCCTCTCCCCTGTCCCTTCGCAGTTTGGTACATCCCAAGTTTCTTGGGAAACCTCTTAATGACTATGCTCTTGCTGTTATGGATCCATCACTTGTCCTCATGCATGCGAGCTTTACATCAGTCTTTTACAATGCTGTGTTGACTCTTGAGGATCACTGGGACATCGTCATCAATAGCATTGAGAGAGGAGCAATCCCTAATGTCTATGATCTTGACTATTGCAGACCATTTTTAGATGTTTGAAACCCATTTTCCTTTTTATGTTCGACTTGATATTGACATGCATTGGACAGGCTTAAATCAAGCCAAATCCACACCACATGGCAGAGCTCTGGTCAATACAAAAAGGGACAGAGGGATGGTTGAAGTGGAACACAATGTCTTTTATGCTGAATCGATGACAAGGTTGATTTACTGACTCAGCCAAGGCAAGGTTGAGTAGTGTTTGAAAGTCCGGTCTGGTCTGGTCTTTTGACGCCCAGGGGCTTTAGCCATAACCGTAACCGGTCTACCTTTTTCCCAGAAGTCAAAAAGAC
Organism: Laccaria bicolor S238N-H82; assembly: GCF_000143565.1. NCBI lineage: Eukaryota > Fungi > Basidiomycota > Agaricomycetes > Agaricales > Hydnangiaceae > Laccaria > Laccaria bicolor. The sequence continues at coordinate 185,867 of NW_001889942.1, read as the reverse complement.
CAGACTGGACCGAAAAAGACCGTGGTCTGCGGTCTTTTTGCGGTCTTTAGACTGGTTTCGGTCTGCACCAGTTTTAACCGGTCTTTAGTCTAATATTTTTAAAGTATGAATCGGTAAATTTATTAACATGTCTACTGGCTTTAAAACGAGCCCAAGAACATTAAATTCGGGTTGATCACAAAGAATTGACGCTTGCTGATTTGATTTCAACAGTTTTAGTGATGATGTGAGATTGCGAGTCATTTTTTCTGGGCCCCTTATAGAAATCTGCTTACTGAAGAAATGTTTGTGCATGCTTTGCACGCCTTCAACATGCTCGCTTCTTCACAAACTCCCACGTGCCCCCCTTTCAAGCCCTCAGGAATTGCCTCTGCAACACAATTCCGATGTTTCGGGACTATACGTCGCCGATGGTACATATGTTTAATCCCCCTGGGGTCAACTGGCATACCATCAATGATATTTTTGCAGAATTCAAAAAAAAAAAGCCAACAATTCGCTGTTCAAGCACACATCTCCCGTTTGTCCACTTCGGTAAATGAATGATGCTGACAGGTGAAATGCAGTTTACGCATGGCATTTACAGCGTGTATCTTCTATAAGAAACCTCACGCGCGGCGCAGACATTCTCACTTTCCTCATAACCAGTTCTTCCTCCTTCGCCTTCGTCCCAACGATGGATAATCCCAATCAACAGAATAGCGAACATACCACTAACAATTGTCAGTATTCCATCTACTTGCCATACCCTTCGTTCAGGAGCTAAATTATCGATCAGAGGATGACAAGCCTCACAACCCCGGCCTCGTGGCTGGCGTAGACCCGAATTTCAAGACCTCATCTGATAACCCACGCATGCCATGCGGCCATAAGTTGAACGGTAGAAACCTTATCGTCTGTATTGATGGGATGTCGAACCAGTTTGGAGAGAAGGTGAGTGTCAGGTTGGCGAATATCCGTCCAGGGTATCGACACTTTCAACGATCAGAACACAAACGTAATCGAATTGTACAACCTCATATTGAAGAAGGTTGGAGATAACCAAAGGACGTGGTACAATAGTGGGATCGGCACTTACGCCCGCCCATTGTGGAAGTCGCTCAATTTCTACAAAAAGGTTCTTTATCACAAGATTGACTTAGCAATTGCATGGTAGGTCATGGCACTACTTTGCCAATTCTGCTGTAATCTTCCCTTTTGATAAAATAGGGATTTCGAGCGAACGGTTTTGGGTGCATATCGTTGGTTGTCGGATAATTACGAGGAAGACGATTGTATATTTCTATTCGGTGTGTCATCACGATCCTGATTTCTCTGTATGCATCTTGACTTATGCTAGGGTTCTCTCGTGGAGCGTTTCAAGTTCGAGTGCTCTCGGCGATGATTGATAAGGTTTGACTCGCTTGTGTTTGCAAACAGCTCGTTGACTGAGGTCTCTCGGAAACTTTAGGTTGGTCTGGTCTTCAAGGGGAATGAAATGCAGATACCATTGTGCGTCTCCAGATATCTACCCTTCACATGGACTCATTGAGCATATTCAGTGCATATGAGCTGTATGTCGAGGGGAAGCTGAACATGGCCGAACATTTCAAGAAAACCTTCTCCAACGAGGATGTGAGGGTGCACTTCGTTGGAGCCTGGTGCGTCATTTAAATTTGACAACAGAAACACAAAATGACTGATGGTGCATTAGGGATACTGTTTCGTCAATTGGGATTGCACGTGGGACGTCCACACTTCCAGGGACAGTTGACGGGATGACGCATGTTTGCTATTTCCGCCATGCACTTGCGCTTTATGAGCGGCGGGTTAAGTTCCTCCCTGAATACGCCTACGGGGGATCCGCCACTGAACCTGCCACTAAACCCGCCGCTGAACCCGCCACTGAACTCGCCACTGAACCGCTGAAACCGATAGCCAACACCAGAGGCACGTGGGCCGTGATTCAAATCATTATCTACGCTGACTCAAAGTTGGTACAGAGTCAAAGCGAACGCTTCCACAAACGAAGGAGGTTTGGTTTGCAGGGATGCACTCAGATATGTCAGTTTATTCTCACTTGCTTACATGTCGATCACCAATGTATGACATTTAGTGGCGGTGGAAATGTTTATAATCAAGAGATGGATCGTAGCACACCGCCATTAAGGTGGATGGTATTCGAGGCGGGGGCAGCTGGCCTTCGCACAAAGCTATTCAATCGTGAACTCGAGGAGCATGAACAGATTAACATCATCGAATCTCTGACAGGGCCCTGGCTGTTCTTTGAGATCTGTCCATTCAAGAGACTGACATATACATGAACGAAAGAAAATGGACAGACAGCGACGACCCGATGGTGAGTTGACTGGTGGCTGCAATCATATTTACTGATCGAGGCATTTGTTAGGTTTCATTGTGGAAAAGGATGGAAGATCCACCCGGGTCAGAAGATCCACAGCTCATTAGTGTGGGCTGCTGGGTCGAGAGCTGATAATTACGCCCCGAAAGCATGTCCTCCTCCTCTCGATGATAACCGTTCATTCTGGAAGATGCTACGTGACAAGGAGAAGGAGCCTACGAAACAGTGGCTGGAACTCGACTTGTATGAATACTGCGAAATTGCAGTCGAGAAACTGGTCACTGAGGGCGACGATACTGCCTTGAAGTATCACACAGCCATATCAGGTAAGCTTTCTTATCCTTGACGTTTATCATTGATTTGAAGGGTTCTAGGGGACGCTCGTCGGACGGTATACAGCAATGTGATCGAAGCCCTGGATAAGCATAAGGGACTCACCCCCAAAAAGAAGAATCTGCTCCTGCGCACCACGATGCAGCTTCTGAAGAGGAGCGCTCGAGATGATTTCGACTTTAATCTGAGCCCTACAAGTGAAATTCTACCTCTGTTGTCAGACCTTTTTTGCGACAACATAGACTATTGGCGAACGGCATGGGACTTTGTGACTCTCTTCACAAATTGTGAGCCAATCCTACACTTTTGTTCATTTGTCAGCGGTTACCGATCTCACTCCATTGCACAGTTGTCAAAGTCGTTCAGTTAAAACCCCAAACCCTGGGCACCGTCTCGGTGCTATCCTATTCTTCACGTGATTCTCTCGCATTCTCACCTGATGGCAAGCGGATACTATCTGGCTCGGGAGATGGAATAGTCCAGATCTGGGATGCAGAAACTGATAACCCGGTGGGACAACCATTGGAAGGACACACTTCTTACGTCCGGTCTGTTGCGTTCTCAGGTGATGGGAAGCACGTAGTATCAGGCTCATCTGACGAGACAATCCGGATCTGGGATGTAGAAACTGGTCGCGCGGTGGGAGAGCCATTGAGAGGACACCATGATTGGGTCCACTCTGTCGCATTCTCACTGGACATCACGCGCATAGTATCTGGCTCAAGTGACAGGATGGTTCGGATCTGGGATGCAAAAACTGGTATCCCGGTGGGAAGGCCATTGAGAGGACACAGTTATGGTGTCTTGTCTGTCGCGTTCTCAGCTGATGGCAAGTACATAGTATCTGGCTTGAATGACAGGACAGTTCAGATCTGGGATGCAGAAACTGGCAGTCTGGTGGGAGAGCCATTGGAAGGACACAGATATTCTGTCCTTTCTGTCATGTTCTCAGCTGATGGCAAGTACATAGTATCTGGCTCGGATGACATGACAGTTCGGATCTGGGATGCAAAAACGGGCAGTCCGGTGGGAGAGCCATTGGAAGGACACAGACATTCTGTCCTTTCTGTCATTTCTCAGCTGATGGCAGGTACATAGTATCTGGCTCGGATGACATGACAGTTCGGATCTGGGATGCAGAAACTGGCAGTCCGGTGGGAGAGCCATTGCGAGGACACTATGTTTCTGTCAAGTCTGTCGCGTTCTCACGGGATAGTACATGCATATTATCCGCCTCATGGGACAGCAACGTCCGAATCTGGGATGTGGAACTTCTCGAAATGCTGAACAGCATATGAAAAGTATCGTACAATGTTACACGCAGCTGTTCATTATCTCAGGCGTAGACGGTGTTTTTTTTAAATGTAAAATACCGTCTCAACTGTACATCAGCGTGTTTCAGAAAATACCCTACATCGGATTTCATAAAATCACTGCGGCAGGGTGGGTACCACGGGGCACTTGTGATGCATGGGGTTGTGTTTGGTTGCAGATGCTGTATCATTATGTAGAGGCTTCGAGCTTGGGGCTCAGTGGGTTCGGTGCAAGCTGGTTGAATCACGTCCTTGGCTGACAATTTTTTTTACTGGACCTCAAAAGCAACACAACACCAACTACGAGCCCCTTCCCAAAACACATCTAAGTACACCCACTCAACAACTCTCATGAAGCCCACTGACACTCACCTATGAAATTCATGGCGAACAATCAACCAAGAAATCCACAACGAGAGCTCAAAATTAGACATCGACATCCTTGCAGACCCTCTTACGTGTTACGCTTCAGGAAAGACGTCGCTCGTCGGCGTGATGGATGACGATCAACCTCGATCAACATAGGGGTAAGTTGTTGAGGCAGGAATTGGGTTTTCTTTTTTTCACACGTATGTACTCGAGTACATGTAATTATGTGGCCATTTTCAAAATTTCCCCCGCCAGCTCTATCCAAGCTCAACCGCCGAGGATCAAAACCGAGAAAGGGCGCAAGGGGGAACAGTTGCAAGGTGAGTTCCAGTGCCATCGCTCCATGTATGCATGATAACAATGATTGTGATAGTCTCCCCTGCGTGCCAGGGATATCATATGGAGGTCGACTGCCCTCCTGGTCCACGGGTCAAGATACCCTCGAACACACCGCGCGCGAGTATGCTCCCTTATCCCGTGCCGTTACGTGATGTGTGTTTGTAAGAAGAGCTCAGGGAGTAAAAGAAGCGATCAAGCTGAAAGTCCTGATTGGTGTTACAAACAGAAAGTCACGAAAGCGGGCATAAACGGCGGGACAGTTACAGTTGAGTGCAAAAAGAATGAAGGTTGGTTCATTTTTCTGGTTCTTTCTAAGAATCTATTGTACCTCAAATGTATTTGTGTATTCTTTTACATTATGTAGTTGTGTTACACTTCCCTTGGTATGGACTAATTTCAGTGAAAGCTGGAGCCTTGAGAAGGTTTTTATTCTGGAGGCCATTTTTGGCATCTGAAAAGAAAAATATGCGCTAACTGGGGAGGTAGCCAGAACATACCTCTGGTCAACCTGAATGAGCCTATCAAGGAATCAGTCAAAAATACTGAGTGGTTAGGTCTGTAGAGGCTTTGGAAAATGGCTTGTTTTGTCTACAACAGGCCAAAAATGACCAAAATAGCACAAAATGACCATTTTCTGGAGGCTCTACAAGCATAACCACTCAGTATTTTTATCTAATTCTTTGATAGGCTCATTCAGGTTGACCAGAGGTATGTTCTGGCTGCCTCCCCAGTTAGCGCATATTTTTCTTTTCAGATGCCAAAAATGGCCTCCAGAATAAAAACCTTCTCAAGGCTCCAGCTTTCACTGAAATTAGTCCATACCAAGGGAAGTGTAACACAACTACATAATGTAAAAGAATACACAAATACATTTGAGCTACAATAGATTCTTAGAAAGAACCAGAAAAATGAACCAACCTTCATTCTTTTTGCACTCAACTGTTCATAGTTTAGGTAGCTCATACCCATGAAAAGTCCCGGTCTACATACTATCGTCATGTAATGTGATTGTTAGATTATCACTGAATAATCATTGACATACACACCATACACACAGCTACAGTAACCGAATCAATCAGCCAGTGATGTTGCCGACACGTCGTGCGAATTACGGATACTAACTATGCATGTTGACTCGAAATTCCCCAACACCTTCAGGGAAAGATTCAGATGGAGAATATGCAGCCGAGTTGCAGCTGAGGTCATAGGATCGTCATCAGCAGGTTACTATCTGAAGGGTCTAAATTAGTCTAATCCTGGATAACTGCAACATCCAGATTGAATTAGATTCCAGTTGATACAACTATGATTTTCGTTGACTCCTCATCAGACAAGCAACAGCACCATGGAAGAGGGGCTTTGAACCCTTTTACACTCCTGAACTGCTGGAACTAGAGGGCGAACAGGGCCAGTCTGTCTCATGAATATTGCATGCCAACCACAGGCAAACAATGCGCTTAGATACATATTTGACCACAACAAGATGAATGCTCACTCACCGAGACGCTCACGGTATTCATACAAAAATACATCTCTCTGCTTACCTTATCACCACACCTAGATCTCACGGCACACCATCATGTGGCTGTCGCCGGCAGGCATTCTTGTAGGGAAACCCCCTAACCCTGTAAGACTAACCCCATTTGACCTTAGTTCTTTCCTCAAGCAGAGGCCTCATGCCTAGTGTTGCCGCAATGTAATGTACATTAAGTTTAATGTCAACTTTAAGGCACATTATGCCTATATTTGGTGGCTTCAAGGGGCTTTAAGGTGAGGCAGTGTAGGGCTGGGAATTGCGGGGAATTGCCGACACCGTGGTCATGCCTTGAAAAAAGCTTGAAGTGACATCATTGGAATAGGCACACTGGCCTCAGTGTTGTGCGTTCTGAGTAGTAGTCGACATGTTGAGCAGTAGCAGTTGTGCTGAGGTCAAAAACCATCAGGACTCTTTCCAAGGCCGTTTATAAATTAGCACAGCCTGTACAGGAGAGATGGCTACATATGTGCAATATAGTATCACCGCACCCAAACACAAAAAGCCAGCCACAGATCCCAACATGCAAAAACCTCCAAGAAAGCCTGAGGGACATAAAGCGATGGCAAAGAATTTGACAGCAGCAGAGCCAGGGCCACTTTACGGCGTTGGACCTGCAGACTCAAGTGAAACAACTTTGGATCACTGATAACACAACGTGCGGCATGCAAGAGATCTACCGCTTTTGCCACAAGTGTCGTCTGGTATTTCATGTGCTTGTTTCAATCAAAGAATCCATCCCACTTGATGAGTCTCCATTTCCAACCGTGATGCGACCAAGACTTATTGTAAGGCCAGCCTGCTGGAGGAGTATCAACAGCCTGAGGTTTCTCAAAAAACGGCGCCAACTCCTACTCCAATTGCAACCTCTGTCACATGGACAAGACCAATGGCATCACATGCCGCGCTTGCACAAGTTTCTATTAACCTCTATCTAAGTAGTTTATGTATATTGTTCGTAGTCCTCTTACTAGTTTTGTGACAGTCTTGTACATTTCCAAATTCGGAGGGCACTTTAAGGTCCCATTAAGGTACTTTAAGGCTGGATTTTTCTGGCCTTAAATTCCATCAAGCATCCATTGCGGCAACACTACTGAGTCATGCCCCCTAAGATTTTCGTTCAAGCCTAATTGGTAGATGTGTGGAATAACCCAACCCTTCGGCATATTGGTGTTTGTTGATTGGCAAGGGGACTGGTTTACCAGCCTCGACTCTGTGATTTTCGCACATCATTTGTCAGCCATTACAGCCTGTCCCAAGCCTTCCAATCTGCTTCTTCGGCATATCTTGTGCCCGATTTCTAGTGTTTGAAAGTCCGGTTCGGTCCGGTTTTTTGATGCCCAGGGGCGTTAACCGTAACCGTAACCGGTCTGCCTTTTCCCCAGAAGTCAAAAGACCAGACCGGACCGCAAAAAGACCGCAGACCGCAGTTTTTTGCGGTCTATAGACCAGTTTCGGTCTGCATCGGTTTTAACCGGTTTATGACCGGTCTTTAGGCCAATATTTTTTAATTATGAATCGGTAAATTTATTAACATCTCTAATAGCTTCAAAACGAGCCCAAGAACGTTAAATTCCGTTAGGAATTGGTGCTTCTATAAAATAAGTCTGGTACATCTATTATTCCCAAAAGTAATTTACCTTTTAATTCATATCTCTCTCGTTTTTTTACCAAATCGTACGTTCTTGGGTGCGTTTTAAAGGGTATTTAAGGGGCTACAAAAGACCGGTCCAAACCGGTCAAGACCGGTTCACGTTAACCGGTTTTTTTGCCGTCTTTACATTTCAAAAATAAAAGACCATAACCGCAGGTCTGGTCTTTTGCGGTCTTGGTCCAGTCTGGTTACAGTCTTTTTCCAGTCACAAGACCGGACTTCCAAACACTACCGATTTCTGACTTTGGCTATCCTTCCTCATGTCCATGTCAGGAACCGCCTCTGCAAACACCCAATAGCCCAAGCATCATTGGGAGGAGTAAATGTGGCTGTGATATCATTGTGATCAGGGGGCATGGGTATGTCATATTTGGCATCAGGGTCTATACAACAGACCACATCACCTTCCCATACACATGACCCATCTCAGCGTCTCCTGGGGGCATTGAATGCACATGGTGTCTAAGTTGTTTTCCACATGCGGGGGATCGAACTTGAGACCTTGCAGACCCAAGCCAGACAAACGATGGTGCCACCTGAGCCACCGTGCCCCTCTGTGTGTATGGTACCAACCATAACGCGTAACACAGGCCCCTATTTCCTCGATGTAACACATAACAGAGGCTTGGTTGGTAACGCCATGGTCGTTCAGCCTGAGCGCTTTGCGAATGCTCAGGCGTACCCAGGACAAAGGGTTGCTTATTTTGGGCTTGTAACGCGCAACACGAGCCTGGTTGCTAAAGGTACATCAATTCAGGATGTAACGCTGCCGAGGCCATTGGTACTGCTACAGTATACAAAAAATGATAGCTCTAAGTATTAGGTTGTTTGAGATTTTTTAGCTCCCCTCAACATGGAGAAGAAATTCGAGGCCTGGTGCGAATAACAATGGTTGACGCTAACTTACCTTCTGTGAACTTCTTTGATAGTGGCTAAGCCCATCAGAGTCATGCAAGGCATTCTGACGTGAAGCGAGGTCTTTACCATCCCCCACGTAATCCATGTCGATTCCAGTGGAGTCCAGTGGCCCATTTGTCAGGCCAAATTGGCTTGCACAATCCCCAGTCCACTGGACTCAAGTCCAGTCCAGTCCAGTCCAGTCCACTGGACTCTCACTGGACTACAAGCCACTTTTCTGAGTCCAGTCCCAGTCCAGTGGACTATGAGTCCAGTCAGAATCCACTGGAGTCCAGTGGATTCCAGTGATTCCAGTGCATTATTGCTTATTACTTATTATTATTAATACTACAAAAAAGCGAAATAGACTATACAGACTTATAATTCTATTGATCAATGAATGGAAAGGTAATGTTATAGATATTAGTATAGGTAGTGATAGCTGCAATAAGGATTCATGATTTTGTTCAGTCTGCGGGGTGAGATCATGTGACTACTTGAGGGCGTGCCATATCGTCACGTATCCTGTTTGCGGCATGGTCACACATCCGTGACCATCCCTTTCCCTTCCACCACCACCACTGTCCTCTAACACCGCCGACGCCAACGCCGCTCACGCCAACAACACCCATGCCAACAATGCCCATGCCCACGCCAACAACGCCCACGCCCACGCCAACAACGCCCACGCCAACGCGGAATGACGGGCCAAGAACGAGGGACAACGCCCATGACGTGGCAACGTCATGGGCCAAGGGTACGTATGCCCACCACCCCAATGCCCAGTTCTCACCACGACAGGTGCCAGCGGCACGCGACAACGACGTGCGAGGTCGACGACGTGCGAGAACGACGACGACGATGACACGCAAGCACGACGACACGCGACAACAACAACGCGACAACGACGACACACGACGACGACACGTGACAACGACGACACGCCAGCACGACGATACGCGACAACGACGAACGAGCGCCCACCACCGCCAACGCCAATGCAGAACGGCGACGAGCGCCCAGCAGCGGCACGCGACAACGACAACGACTCACGACGACAACAACAACGACGTGCGAGTAGTGTTTGGAAGTCCGGTCTCGTGAATGGAAAAAGACTGTAACCAGACCGGACCAAGACTGCAAAAGACCGGACCTGCGGTTACGGTCTTTTATTTTTGAAATGTAAAGACCGCAAAAAAACCGGTTAACGTGAACCGGTCTTGACCGGTTTGGACCGGTCTTTTATAGCCCCTTAAATACCCTTTAAAACACACCCAAGAACGTACGATTTGGTAAAAAAACGAGAGAGATATGAATTAAAAGGTAAATTACTTTTGGGAATAATAGATGTACCAGACTTATTTTATAGAAGCACCAATTCCTAACGGAATTTAACGTTCTTGGGCTCGTTTTGAAGCTATTAGAGATGTTAATAAATTTACCGATTCATAATTAAAAAATATTGGCCTAAAGACCGGTCATAAACCGGTTAAAACTGATGCAGACTGAAACCGGTCTATAGACCGCAAAAAACCGCGGTCTGCGGTCTTTTTGCGGTCCGGTCTGGTCTTTTGACTTCTGGGGAAAAGGCAGACCGGTTACGGTTACGGTTAACGCCCCTGGGCATCAAAAAACCGGACCGAACCGGACTTTCAAACACTACGTGCGAGGACGACAACGACGTGCGAGAACGACGACACGCGAGCACGATGACATGCGAGCACGACGAACGACGACGCGACGACGACGACACACGACAACGACAACGACGACAACGACAACGACAACGACACGCGAGCACGACGATACGCGACGGCGCCCACCACCGCCAACGCCAACGCGGAACGGCGACGAGGGCCCAGCAGCACCACCCCTCCCCTCCACTCTCTCCCCCCATCACTACCTCCTCTCTTCACCACTCTCTCCCCCCTTTCCCCCCTCCCCCTTTCCTTGCTCCCTCCCCCTCCATTCCTCTCTTCCCCCCTCCCTTTCCCTTCCCCCTTCCTTGCTCCCTCCCCCCTCCCTTTCCCTTCCTGACACCACTCCCTCCCCCTCCATTCCTCCCTTCCCCCTTCTTCCCTCTCCCCTTTCTTTTCCTTCTTCTCCCTCCCCCTCTCTGTAACATAGAATCTAGTAAATTTAATTAATTTAATTAATAAATATACTTCAATTTTATTTTTTGTTTTGAGATCTAAGTTCAGGAATTCTGAATTAACTTAGGTCTGTGGCAGTCCAGTCCAGTCCAGTTTTGTGTTGGGAGAGTCCAGTGGAGTCCAGTTTTGTGATTTGCAGTCCAGCCCAGTCCAGTCCAGTCCAGATTTATGCTTGCAGTCCAGTGGAGTCCAGTTTTGTGCTGGGAGTCCAGTGGAGTCCAGTTTTGTGATTGGCAGCCCAGTCCAGTCCAGTCCAGTGGAATCCAGTGGAAGCCAGTGGAATCCAGTGGAGTCCATGTGGATTAGGTGGGGGATGGTAAAGTATTGACATGAAGCTCTGAAATCAAAACTTTAAGTCACTTCGTATTAGGAACATCAGACGATTGATGAGAACACAAATAATGACCACTCATTTGATTACCACAGAGAAGTCATGTCGGACTTTTTTTTTGCTGGTTGCACTGGACACATGACAAGATAATCTGCACTGAAATACTCTAAAAATATCTTTTGAAAGTTCCTTATTTTTTTTCTGTTTTCTAGTAAGAAACATGTAATACATCTACAAAGATTGTTTTCAATAAATGAAGATTAAATACTTATAAAACATGTTAAAAACATATAGAAACTTACTTGAAAGATATTGGGTTAATTTGAATTGTCTAAATATGTATCTCAATATGTTCTACATGTTTTCCAACATATTTTATCAATATTTGACCTTCATTCATTGAAAAGAATCTTTATAGATGTATTACATATTTCTTGGTAGAAAACAGGGAAAAAATAAGGAACTTCCTGTTAAGATAAGACGGTAAGCGATAGCTCAGGCGGTTACACGTAGGAGTAAATGACTGTATAGTCAATCTCTACCTGTTAAGATAAGACGGTAAGCGATAGCTAAGGTAGAGATAAGTAAGTAATGTATCGGAAGATATATGAGTAAAGAAATACACACCTCAGGCGGTTACACGTAGGAGTAAACGACTGAGGTGCGAGGAACGGAAAGGAGCGAGAAAATAGTAAGTACGGAAGTAAATGAAGGTGTTAGTAAATAGTAATAAAGAGAGTATGTGTGTAGGGTTCTAATCCTCAACACTCCCCCTGAAACCGTAGCTCCTAAATATTGATGTATTCCATTCCCATGATTTTGATGAGGCGCTTGAGTGTTGGTCGAGAAAGTGATTTTGTAAATATATCGGCGACATTTTCAGTTGTATCGATAGGAACGACGGTGATGTCTTCGAGGTTGACAGCTTCACGGATCCAGTGGGTCTTGACGTCGACGTGTTTGATTTTGGTGTGACCTCCAAAGTTCTTGGTGAGAGCGACGGCGGCGTCGTTATCGCAGTATATGGTAATGGGGAGGTCGAAGCGTTGGTCAACTTCAAAGAACCAAGAACATACCCATTTTGCCTGTTTCCCAGCCTCAAAAACGCCCACATATTCAGCCTCTCCGGTCGAAGTGCTGACTCGCCTTTGAGTCTTTGCTTTCCAGCTGACTGGTCCTCCAGAGGATATAAAAACGAAGCCAGCGGACGAGCTTCCAGTGTATGGGGCGAGGATCGGATGCATAGCGCATCAGTGCCATGACCGAGAAAGCGATGTCAGGCTGGGTACCATTCGCGATGTGGTTAAGCATTCCCAATGCGCTCCTATAATCCTTATCGCACATGAATTCGGAGTCATGAAGAGGGATGGGCATAGGTTGTGATTCCATGAGGGTTACGCCTGGAGGGAGAGGGGTATACTTTGGATTAGCGTTCTCCATTCCGAATGTAACCAAGGCCTTTGTTATAAGCGGTTTTTGATGGATAGATATGTCGCCGGAATCGTGATTCACGATTGACATGCCAAGTACTTTGTTAGGCGTGCCTAAATTGGTGATTTCGAATTTTGCCCCGAGTTCTTGTTTCGCTCGATCCATTGCGGCAACTGAAGAAGATCCTGACGATACATCATCGGTATAAGTCGACGAGATAGTATACCCTTCAGGAGTATATTGAATGCGTACGCATGGGTCTGCTCGAGACTGGCGATGGCCGAGTTCAGTAAATGTTTTGTTGAGTAGACGGAACCAGTTGTTGGCGCCGTCCATGGTGCCGTAAATGGTGAAGTTCATGATGAGAACTGTGTCGACATTGGGGATTTTATAGTGGTTTTCGAAGCCCTGGGGAATTTCGAGGTAATTGATTCCCTGGGGTTTGGAGTTAAGGTACGCTCCAACGAAGTCAATCAGCCAGAAATAGAGCTTTAAACTTGCAATGAGCGCAAACAGCATTCTGACAGATTCGTATCTGGCCACTGCGGCAAAGGACTCGTAGTAATTCTCCCCAAGCCTTTGAGAAAAACCTTTAACTACCCCACGGGCGCGACGTCTAATGAGGCTCCCTTCTCCGTCGACTTTCAGGTCATAGACCCACTTCCCTTTGATGGTTTTTACACCAGAGGGATGAGGAACAGCTGCTACAACGCCACGCTCATCCCATCGGGCAATCTCTCTCTCCATTGCCGGGAACCATAGATGACGTCGGGACAGATTGAAAGCGTCTTCGAATGTTACTGGGACGAATCGGTTTTGTGGTTCCGGAGGGAATTCAGCATTCAGCGCGGTGTGTGTGGATTCGTCATCTTCATCAGGGTCTTCCAAAATAGGAATTGAAGCGTCATCATCATTTTCAATTGGTGGGGGGTTATTTTTCGCAGCAATTCTTGCTGATTGATGTGAAGCTGGGGGATATACGATTCTGGGACGTGTTTGCGGTTGGTTGATAGTATCCGGAATAACTGGTTTATCAGGAATGGTGGGAACAACAGGGGCAGCGATAGGGTTTTCGATGACTCTTGGTTCTACAAGAAAGTCGTAGTCAGTATCGCCGTTGTCCTGATGGAAGTACTCCCCCTCAGTTGTGAGGGTACGGTGTCCAAGGCCTTCCTCAAATTTGACGTTCTGGGAACGGATGATTTGGCCAGTCTCAGGGATCAAGATCCTGTAAACACCTCGGCCCTCAATTCCGATCAATCTGCCTTTTTGCCCCTGTGCGGCTAATTTGCTTCCGCCCTTCTCAAAGGGGATGTGCACATATGCGATGCAACCCCAGACCCTTATATGTCCCACATCCTGTTTCTTTCCTGTCCACTTCTCTTCAGGGATCGCACCTGGGTGTCGACTGGATGGCAACCTATTCTCCGCATAATCCGCGAAGGCCCAAGCCTCGGCCCACCATTTTGCCAGTACTTTACAGTGCCCCACCTATTCCTGCAGGAATCCTGCAGGAATGGGATCATTCCAGTGGAATTCCAGGGGAATCCTGCAGGAATAGAGTCATTCCAGTGGAATTCCAGAGGAATTCCAGAGGAATCCAGAGGAATCCAGAGGAATTCCAGTGGAATCCACAGCATTCCACTGGAATTCCACTGGAATAGGACTGGAATCAAGCAGAGTAAGTTTTTTTCAACTCCAAGCTTATCCTGATGACTTGGCACTCATATTTCCTTATAAAATTCACATGTAGAAGTCATAGATTGAGTTGTAATTTATTTGACATGTATTACTACACACACTACACAGTTTATCTTAAAGGGAGGGGGTAGAGGAGGGACAAGGTGGGGATGTATTTGAAATGTATTACTACACACATTACACAGTTTATCTTAAAGGGAGGGGGTAGGGGAGGGACAAGGTGGGGGTGTATTTCTATTATTGGGAGGGACAAGGAAGGGGGAAGAACAAGGGAGGGGAGGGAGGAAGGGGGGAAGGACAAGAAAGAGGGAAGGAAGGAAGGGGGAGGGACAAGGAAGGGGGAGGGAGGAAAGGGGGGAGGGAGGAAAGGGGGGAGGGAGGAAAGGGGGGAAGGAATGGTGGAGCAAGGGGGAGGGACAAGGAAAGGGGGAAGGAGGCAGGGAGGGAGGGAATGGTGGAGGGGAGAGGGAGTGTGGCTGGGACCTCGGCCATCGTCGTCCCGCGTTGGCATCCCATCGTTGTGTCGCATTTCGTTGTCGCCTCCTCGTCGCGTGTTCGCGTTTTCGTCGTGTGTCCGCGTTGTTGCGTTATTCGTGACGTTGTCGTCGCCGTCGTCGTGGGCGCTGGTTGCCGTTGGGGGCGTCGTCGTGGGTGGCGTTGGTGTGGACGTGGTGGTTTTGGTAGGCGGCGTGGTGCCGTCGTATGTCGTGTGGGCGGTGCGTGTTTTTCGGTGGGCGGCGCGTGTTTTTCGGTGGGCGCTCGTGTTTTTCGGTGGGTGGTGGGATGTTTTCGTGGGCGGGGTATGGTTTTCGTGGGCGCTGGCGGTGTACATGGGCGGTGGGCGTCGTTTTGTGCCCGTCGGGTGTCGTTTTGTGTCCGGGGGCGTTGTTTTCGTGGGCGTTGGGTGTTTTCGTGGGTTACGGCGCTCGTTGTTTCGTGACGTGGCGTCGCCGCGCTGTTGTTGAAGGGTGTTGTGGTTGATGTTGGTGGTCGTGGTGGCCATGGGTGATCGAGGAGCGATGTTGGCGGTGGTGGCTATGGGTGACGGTGATGGCGTGGCGTTGGCGGCGGTGACGAGCATGGTGGTGGTGGTGGAAGAAGAGAGTGGCCATGTTTGGTGAGCATGTTCACCAAACAAACATTGTTTGTGATCCATTGAAAATAAATAAACTATAATACAGTAATAAATAAATAAAATAAACAGATTGGACTGGAATCCCATTCCTGCCCACTCCGGGGAACACCATTCCTGCCCATTCCGGGGAAGACCATTCCGGGGAACATTCCGGTGTACATTCCGGAATCCACCGGAATTCCACCGGAATGGAAAACACTGGAATAAACAATTTAGCAGGGCCTTCTGCTAAATTCCATTCCACCGGAATCCACCGGAATTCCACCGGAATGACCGGATTCCTGCAGGAATAGGGGGGGCACTGCTAAGACCTCCATTTTGCCGACATTCCAGCGTCCAAAAGCATGATTCGGATGGCGCCAGTTGTAACACCGATAGAGCGCTCTGCAGTACCGTTCGAGGAGGAGGAATAGGGGGCCGTTGGTAGCATGATGAGTCCCGTTTCACAAAAATAGTCGGCCCATAGTTTGCCTTTGAATTCCGGTGCGTTATCGACTCTGACAAAAACCATAAGCTTTTCAGTGACCTTTTCGCTTTCGCTTTGGTAGGTTTTCAAAGCAGTTAACGTTGTTTCATCTTGGCGGTTTGTGAGGAAGAAAGTTTTTCAGTGAGCAGATCCGCTGTCATGGAATTTCATTCCATATAACGATCCACCATGGGATTTGACACGAGATGGCCCCCAGATATCGACGTTGGTGAGTCGTAATGTCCTATTTTCAATTTGGACATCGTCGTCGTATGGTCGACGTTTCTGGTTCCCCAAGATACAATCTTCGCATTGTCCAATAGCGTCCTTGGAAGAAATTTCAAGGCCGTCAACAAGTTTTAAGGCTTGTTTTACTCGAGTGACTCCAAAATGAGCGAATCGGCGGTGCCAAGTAGCAAGGTCAGTAGGGCTTCGAAGGGACTGGGCAGTGAGAGCGGTTGGTATAGCCAGTGAGAAGGATCCGTTGACAAGGTATAGTCCATTCTTCAGGGTTCCACCGAAGATCTCTGATTTTCCTTTATAGAAACGAACTCTCTGGTCCCCAAAGACTGCATGCCACCCGGCTACATCCATCTTGCTGATTGACAAGAGGTTGGCAGTGATGTCGGGTGCATGAAGAGCATCGCAAAAGGTTAAGGTGTGTTCCACGTTATTGAATACCACCTTGATCTCGACGTCACCTCCCCCCAATATCGAGAAACTCGCACCCTCCTTAGAAGACTGTCCGGCCATCCGTTCCAAAGGCTTATACGTTGAAAATACGTCACGACTTTTGAAGAAGTGAGTGGTACAACCTGAGTCCGCAAATGAACACGAGGAGATGGAAGGTGAGACTTGACTAGCGGCTAGAGCGACCTTCTGAAGGACTGATTTATTCTCCTCCAGAAGTTTTGTGACATTGTTGTCGAATGTTGCCGATAAGGCAAAGTGTCCACCAGTGTTTATTGTACCATCTATTGTCGAGGACGAGGACGCCAAATTTGCGATAGGCGAAATGGTCCGCTTCCCTTTCCACCATGGGGGGTATTGTCCCTGCTTCCCACCTCCCATTTGGAAACAATCAGGGATCAAGTGTCCAGTCTTTCCGCATGAAGGGTTGGAGCATACAAGGTGAGACTTATTTGGGTTAGATGATCCTCCGGGCCTCGTTCGTAGGGTTTTCACTTCAGCCTGCAGTGCGTGGACCGTTGCTTCCAGAGCTTTGACAGAATCAAACGCATGATTAGTTGTTTTAGTGGTTTCGGATGCACGATTGGCGAGACGTTCCCCGTGTGAGGTGAGTTTCATGATTACTTCGCTTAAATCCTCTTTATCGTAAAGATTCGATATGATGGGGTCCCAAGACTTGGGGAAGGAGTCGAGGAGTTTAGTGATGAAGCGTATGTCGGTGATTTCAGCACCGGCATTGTTAGCGGCCTTGCATAGTGCGCGCATTTTCTCAATATGGCCATTCTCCCCTGCAACCTTCATTCCCTCTTCAAACTTGCAGTTTGCTAATGCTCTCTCCCGCATATTTCTAGCCCTATCGCTTGCGCCACCATACTGCTTGGCTAGCAGGGTCCAGGCCTCATGCGACTTCCCATTTGAGTTAACGCCGGATCCAGCAATATCTACCAGATTGATCAAGATCAACGACATCGAGGCACTCTCACGGAGTTCGTATTCAAGTTCTGATGGAGTTATGGAGTGGGCTGGAGTAGGACCTGGTGGTTTTTCGGTCGTAGAGTCGGGGGGGGGAAATTTTCGGATCAGTAGATGGATTCTCTGCATCCAGTATCTCCTGGGGTACAACGATTTTGTTCTCCCAATATTTTAGGTATCCTCGGGGTTTCCCATGAGCGATCATTAGCGTTTTCCAGCTCGCGAAGTTTTCATAACCGTGGCAGCGCTGATCCTCGGGCAAGGAGAAAGGGATTGAGATATTGTGACTTCCAGACATTGTAGAAAGTTTCTTGTATTGAGTCGATAGGGGATATGTGTGTAATCGATAATCTTCTTATAATTTAGGAGCGAGCGGGGCCCATAACCTGTTAAGATAAGATGGTAAGCGATAGCTCAGGCGGTTACACGTAGGAGTAAACGACTGTATAGTCAATCTCTACCTGTTAAGATAAGACAGTAAGTGATAGCTAAGGTAGAGATAAGTAAGTAATGTATCGGAAGATATATGAGTAAAGAAATACA
Organism: Laccaria bicolor S238N-H82; assembly: GCF_000143565.1. NCBI lineage: Eukaryota > Fungi > Basidiomycota > Agaricomycetes > Agaricales > Hydnangiaceae > Laccaria > Laccaria bicolor. The sequence continues at coordinate 167,665 of NW_001889942.1, read as the reverse complement.
CACCTCAGGCGGTTACACGTAGGAGTAAACGACTGAGGTGCGAGGAACGGAAAGGAGCGAGAAAATAGTAAGTACGGAAGTAAATGAAGGTGTTAGTAAATAGTAATAAAGAGAGTATGTGCGTAGGGTTCTAATCCTCAACACTTCCAAAAGATATTTTTAGAGTATTCCAAGACAAATTATTTTGTCATGTGTCCAGTGTTGCAACCAGCTGGAGTTTCAATCGTGATTATGTCGGGGTTTGAACCAGTTGTAATCACTTGCCTTTGTTGACACTTGGTTGCAATTGTAATGCAACGACATTCCAATGGCTTAAACAAAGTACAATAGATTTCATAAAAAATTGTATTCTATTGAAAAGAGCCATGCATTAATTAGGAAAAAACCTCCCCTATGTTACAGCACTGGAAGATTTTCTTGCTTTAGTCTGAGTGAGAGATTGGATATATGAGCGGCCTTGGGAGTTTTCTAATAGGTCCTGTAGTGGAATGGTTATGTTACACTACCAATTTGTAGTCTTTGTGCATGTAGGCCACGAGCCTGAGGTTTTTGGTTCAATCCTTGACTGATGCACTTTTCTTTATAAACATTTCATCGGTCGATCACTAAATTTATTGATGACTATATTAGTATGGGAGCCTGGTTGAATCCGGACTCAACCCTGGTTCCAACCCGATTTGAACCAAACACTCTTCCATTTCAATAGTGTTGCCACAGCTCAGCTTAGCTCAGCTTTGGCCTGGCTCCCATCAGTTCCTGTATCCAGGGCTTAGGCACCAAGCTGAGCTGTATTTCGACTGGCTGGTTCAGGGTGGCTTTGGTTCAGCTACGGCTAAGCTGACGGCTCACATCCTATTTGGGTGCGGTACAAAAAATAGAATTCATATGTCATCCACAATCAGTAGGGACTGAATAAATGCATTTATGTCCTCCGGAACTGTTACCTCCTCACTCATAGATAACTCCAATGTCTGTAACTCTGATTCTTTACTTGTTCCAGAGGTGAAATCGAGCCCGCATCCTTGATTGATGGCAAACTTGAGCATCTGCAAAGCTTCCATCAGTTCAGCGTTGATGCGATTACGACGAGGTGCCATGGTCTCTTTTGCTGAAAAAAAGACACGTTCGCATGGGACTGCTGAGCCTTGGATGGGCAGAAAATCTAAAGCTGCAGCAAATAATGTAGGGAAGCATAGCTGATTTTCCTAAAAGAACGTGAGCAAGTGCAAGCCGTGAATGTAACTCAGGGTACAAGACTTGCCTGCCAGTACTGGATGCTACTCATACCTGTCTGTGCATCTAGAAGATATGCCTCGACTTCATCCTCCAGGTTGCGCTCTGAAGTAGCGGACGGTTGAGTAAACCTGAGCACTTCATCAGGTGATGCCATAAACACCAAGCGCGAGTGATCTCGCCGCCGCCGAGAAGGTGTGTTCTGGGGATCTTGAGCTGCAGGCTGGGGAGTAGTGTGTGGAGTGCGAGTACGTGCATGATGGTATGGTTGCATCTGTCAAAGTCAATGGTGAGGTATATGATTGTTGACGAATGACAATTGCTTACCTCATGAATAAACAACTCCTTCGCCCATGCGACTTTTTCAGGTGCAGTTTTAGTATAATGCTGCAACTTCATTGACGGAGTGAGTACTTGATTTGATGTTCATGAGTACAAATATTGCAAGGGTCCAAACTGACTGAACTTACTCATCATCACAACATATGCAGGAACCAAGTTCACCCTCTCACGGTAAATGTTGAGCTTGTTAAGGCCTTGTTGAATTATCGCGTCTGTCTCAGGATCTTCCTCCTGCTTCTCAATCCACTTCTGAACCATTGCCTCGAATGAGGGGATTGTGTCACAGAGGGTAGGTGTCTTCTCTGATGATAAGCGTTGTTGGAACACATGTGGAACCTAGTTGGAAAGCATGATGTAACGCAAAGCTCTGAAAATCTACCAGAAAATTAACTTACCAGAAGAATTTCGCTAACTAGAGCAAGGTCGTCCCACTCTGAATCACTAAGCTCATATTTACGAAGGTCGTCAAACTCGGCAGTACTTAGAAATTTAGTGATGGCCTAAAATAGATTAATTCGAAAAGAATCATTGGAAAACATCAAAGACAAACCGCTTCGAGTTCAAGTGCACGTGCAATCATCAGCAAGGTTGACGACCAACGTGTATCAACATCACGGAGAAGCTGGAGCTCCTTCTGGTGCATGGTCTTCACAATCTCATTGAAGTACTGGCGCCGTAGCGATGATGACCAAATCTGAGAAAATGAATAAAAGATATCCCAAAACTTCCACATCATGCACAAACGTACTGCATTGACAAGAGCGCGAATGTTTGCAACAGGATTAGAATCAGAAAATACATCTCTATGCTCCGTAATTGATGCAAGCACTGCCTTGCACGCAAGATTGACGATGAGAGGAAAACAACTTTTGTGATTGATGAACACCAACCCATACTTTGAAAGATGATACACTCACCGGATCCTGTGTTTCACGGCATCGAAAGGAATGCGCAGTGCCCGGAGCTCCGCGGCAAGCATGATCATAAATGTATCGTTGTTTGATGTGTTGTCAAGGGTGACCCAGCCGATCTAAAAATTTGAATGAGCGTAAATTTATAGAACGACAACACTTCCTTACCTTCGAGGTAATTTTGATTTGTTTGAGGACATGGAGGAATGCCTGAGTGAGATGTTCCCCAGTATGGCGACCTGGGCAGCGCTGGAATCCAATCAGGTCCGATTGAAGCTTGAGGATGTGCTGAGGCCCCTGCGGCGTTTGGACTGTCATCGTCTCAATCCAGTGGGCTGTGACTGCCATAAAAGGTGTTAGGTTCGTGTCAGACCACATATCCATTGTGGTGGAAATTTTTCCAAGAGAATTCTGCAATGCATATCAGCAAAGAAACATCTTTGAAACAAAAAGCATTTTCAAACCTTCATTTCCTTCTCTAGGCCATCCAGGTGGTCCTCCCAAACCTCAATGATCCGAGCACGAATGGTCGAGCGGTGGGGTATATCAGAGTCGCGTAGATCTTCTCGAAGCATGAGAAAGATTTGGCGGAGTTGCGGATTATCGATTATGTTCAGAGACTAGATTAATTTCAGTTTGGAAGGCCAATAAGCTCAAGATAACTTACTTGGTCATCTGCTACAATCCATTCCACAAGTGCATCAACAAAAGCCTCCTGCGAAAATGCCTGAGGTTGAGGGGTGTTGCTGTCAGGATGGGTTTGTTGTCCTTGTCGAGATCCTTGCCGAAGTCGATGTTGTGTTACCTGGTACTTGACAGCAGCTGCGGTAATCGGCACCTCCAATTGATCACATCCTTCAACCCAAGCACTGATATGGTAATCAGCAAGGTGTTTGCAAAGGGCGCTTGTGCCTGTTGTAGAGGCGAATGAGATCTCATTTACACTCGAATTGATTGCATGTTGTTGTCTTCGATCATGAGAACTTATGAGACAGTTTAGATCAAAATAACTTACCGGCAAAACAGGCAACATTGATGGCCCCCATCATTTAGCGCGAAAAATGGCCATATATCGTTTGCCCTGTTGCCCTTCCGGTTTCTGGCTGGTGCGCATTGGGGCCGTCTATGACGACCAGCCCTTGGAGAGCCACGGGACCGATCAGTTGGCCCGGGGCTATTGAGCTGTGATGCAGACGGACTTGGTGCAGTGAATGACTCAGCACTGAGTGGAGAACTTGGCATCTCAGGTTGATGATCTTAAACAAGGAAGTCAGCATATTTTATGTATATAGGTGGATGGGGTGAACTACCGTTGGGGGCAGCTGGTGCATTTGAAAATGGATCGTCATTGTTCAGTGGCGTGGTTGATGGTGCGACATCTGTTTCACAAAATATTTGTGAGGTGTCGCATCATAACGCAAATGTAGTCACCTGGCTGTATATGATCAGTGGCAATTGACACCACTGGACTAGCTTCTGGAATTGCTGGAAGTTGAGCATCACGGTCCCCAATAGTAGTACCAGTGGGCGTCGGTTGATTCTGGTCTTCAGTTGGTAAAGAGGGCAGTTCAGCCTGGCGTTGGCGACCGTGAGTTTGTGATGTGTCGGTTGTTGGGGCAGTCCCTGCAGCTGGCGTGGTCTTTTGGCCAGTTCTTCACGTTGTTCGCCTCTTTTCAGCAGCTTGAGGTGCATCAATGGTGTTTGCTAATAGAAATGGAGCGAGAAATGAAATGAAAAGTTGAGAAGATATGAAAAAAGCAACACGCACGAAGAACAAGTTGGAATGTTGTTTCGATTGCGCCATTCGGCAGTAAAGTGGTGTTTTCGTTATGACGAGGCATCTTGTCCAATGATCTTTTCAGAATGAAAACTTGTGGGTTTAAATAGAAATCAAGACAACATACTGTGAAAATTCTCCCTGTTGTGTAAAGCTGAAAGACAATGACACATGTTCAGCTGTTGAACAAATCCGGCAACGAAAGTGATTTGGTGAGACGAGGCAGGCATGTGGTTGCAATGATTGCTGCTGTATTGGAGCGTTGTAAATATAAAATAAATACAACACATTTTCA